>NW_023606577.1:0-60001 GCF_013339745.2 Dermacentor silvarum
CAGCGCCGGAGGAAGCGCGGGGGGGGGGGGGGGCGCACTTCTACTCTGCCAACAACCGCGCTCGTCGTTCGCTCGCCCGCACAGTCTCTTATCTCCACACGGCTCTGACCTTTATGCGCCGTGCATTCGCCGCTCAGTTTCGGTTGAAGCGATAGACCGCACGTACCTTCGCCCGCTGCGCGGCCTATGCGCTCGCTGCCAGCGTTTTGACAGTCGTTGCCTGCAGTCATTCAGTGTGATCTATTCATGTTTGTTTGTGCGCGCTCACACCACGCTTGTTCATTCAGTTAGTAATAGTCGGGCCACATTTTCCAACGCACGCTACACATGCAATGCTGCCCAGATCGGCAGTGCAGCACTACAGGTGTGTCCCTTCGCACGCGCTGCCCACGGTAAGCGCTTCTCATCAACACCACCGTTTCACACGCGCCTTCTCGTGGTCATCGAGTCTCTCTTCATGTCGGTCTACTTACGCCGCAGCACACCTGCTTCCTTAATCAGCTCATGTTTACCACAATTCATATTGCTACCAAAGCCGCTCACCTTACTTCGTATGACATTGCTGTGTTGCTATCACATTCATTGCTTCGCCCTTAGGGCGAAACTGTGACATTTTTTATATGTTCGGTTAAGTTCAATAAAGATTGCTTTTCACAATCGCCTCTTTCATGAAGAGCGCCACATTCCAGCTCAGAGCGCTTGGTGGCGCCCCCCCCCCCTCCCTTCCTCATCTCTCCCGGCCCTTCAACCGGAGAGCGTGATCTTTGGCTCCAAACTCGACAAGGCTCCGCATCCCTGCAAGTCAAGTAGGAACGCGGTAACAATGAGTCGAATGTGCTGTCAGATCGCTAGGAAATTTATGGCGATAAAAGTAGATGACGTGTAGTAAATAGAGCCGCAGGACGGTTTAAAGTGAAAAGCCCGAAGATCAGACTAGTCCTTGTACTAACCATGATTCCCACGTAGCTGGGCTGTTGCAGCGCCTACGTTCGTTATTTTTGGAGAAAACTCTACGGTTTCACCGAGAAGATCTGCAGCGTCAGACGTTTGGACTACGACGGAAAATAGATGCCATTCTGAAGAGCAACCGGCGCTCGCCCCTCGCATGACTTACTTGAAAGAGAGCCCGCTCATTCGAACACACATGCGTGCACGGTTGTACTGGATGAACCAAAGAATTTCCTCGTATTATTACTTGCCCGAACTCTGGCGCTCCGACTGTTCCCGCGTACTTAGGAATACCAGTTAGTACATGCATTTGTCTCATATTCGTGCTTTTCATTTAAAGCGTTCTCGCGTTCATTAACTATGCTCTATCTGGCTTATAGGTATAAATTTCGAAGCATTACAACAGTTCTGAACGCAGAAACAAATACAACTATCAGCACATGCATAGTCTTCGCTTAATATTGAAATTGTAACGCAATACTTTCCTGAAAATAATCCCGCTTTACTGTCACAAAGCCGTTTGTAACCAGATGGACGATGTTCATGCAAATCCGTGCGCAAGCCAACGTTTACATGGTGGCGAAGCCGTCACGGCTGAAGCGCCCATCTACTCTAGCGATCTTGAGTTACCTGCAGTCATTTATGTAAAAAAAGTGGTCGCAGTTTCACCTGAAAGGCGAAGCATCAATTGCGATAGCAAATTTGTAGAGAGCTATATGGAGTAATGATAGTAGCTTTATCAGCTGTATAAACTTGGACATGCAGCACCGGCAACACGCAGAACTAATGTCGACGCCGTCGGCGTTTTGCCCGCGTTCGCACAAAATGCGTGCGGCATTGCTGACTGTTGCCGGAGCCTCTGATATAAATAGGCGCTTGGTGCCGCAGCTAAACGTCACCTCCCTTCCATCCCCCCCCCCCCCCTGCTCCACGGCCTTTCGCGCGTCGGAAGGAGGCGTGTTTGCTCTACATATATGGTTATTGTAAAGGAGGAAAGAGACGCCTACTTCTGCAGCCCTTAAGGAAGCACGGCGCAGAACGCGCGTTTGTTCTCCGCCGTGGGTTCACTACCCGTGAAAGAGCGCGTCCCTCGCGCCCTTTCACTCGCACATACAGCGTTCGGCGCGCGGCGACGATTTCATCTCCATTGACGTCATACGGAACCTCACGGCAACGGCGACGGCGACGCCGACAGCAGAAATCTGCTTTGGAGTGTCCATATAATTGCTATCACAATAAAAAATTACTCCATCTCCCGCTAAAGGGAACCATGTGTGGATGCGAAGCAGCGGGGAGACGGTTAGCTTGAGCGGGAGATGGTTTCGCGGCAACGGCCCGAGCGCTCATCGCGGCCCTGCACAGGGGAGAGAATGAGGCGCGCGCGCTCCGTCATTTTCATACCGCGAAACTACCGTGGCGCCCCCAGCGGAGTATGCAGCTGTCGCACCACCTGTCGTGCGCACCGCTCCGGATTTCTAGAGGATATAAACGGGGTGAGCGTAGAAAATGAGAGAGAGGGGGATGGGACGCGCATGCGCTGTGGGGGTGTGGCACGCGGGCGCCGCTCCATAGAGTATTCCTAGAGGTGAGAAAGGAGAGAGAGTAGGAGAGGAGATAGAGGGGGAGGGGACGCGCATGCGCTGTGGGGGTGTGGGACGCGGGCGCCGCTCCGTACAGGATTTCTAGAGGAGAGATAGGGGAGAGCGTAGGAGAGGGGAGAGAGGGGGAGGGGACGCGCATGGACTGTGGGGGTGTGGGACGCGGGACAACAGACAGAGCCACCGGCAAGAAATGCTTCGCATTTAAAAACTGTTGGTCTCCAACTATATACACGCCGAATATCGGCTATCCCCGTTTGTTCTCAGATGCATAGCGCTCTCTTCCTGTCTCTTAACGTAAGGCCTAACATGTTTCGTTCCATCGCTCTTAGTGTAGTACTTCACCTGTTCTCGAGCTTCTTTGTTAACCTCCAAGTTTCTGCCCCATATGTTAGCACCGGTAGAATGTAACGTTTGTACACTTTTCGTTTCAACGACAGTGGTAATCACCCAGTCAGGATTTGGCGACGCCTGCCGTATACACTCCAACCCCATTTTATTGTTCTCTAAATTTCGTTCTCATGATCAGAGTCACTTGTGATTAATGAAAGTGAATTATTGATGAAGTTAGGAAATTTGCAGGCGCAAGTTGGAATCGGCTAGCGCAAGACAAGGGTAATTGGAGGTCGCAGGGAGAGGCCTTCGTCCTGCAGGGGGAAAAATGTCACAGTTTCGCTCTAAGGGCGAAGTAATGAATGCGATAGCAACACAGCAATGTCATACGAAGTAAGGTGAGCGGCTTTGGTAGCAATATGAATTGTAGTAAACATGAGCTGATTAAGTAAGCAGGTGTGCTGCGGCGTAAGTAGACCGACATGAAGAGAGACTCGATGACCACGAGAAGGCGCGTGTGAAACGGTGGTGTTGATGAGAAGCGCTTACCGTGGGCAGCGCGTGCGAAGGGACACACCTGTAGTGCTGCACTGCCGATCTGGGCAGCATTGCATGTGTAGCGTGCGTTGGAAAATGTGGCCCGACTATTACTAACTGAATGAACAAGCGTGGTGTGAGCGCGCACAAACAAACATGAATAGATCACACTGATTGACTGCAGCCAACGACTGACAAAACGCTGGCAGCGTGCGCATACGCCGCGCAGCGAGCGAAGGTACGTGCGGTCTATCGCTTCAACGGAAACTGAGCGGCGAATGCATGGCGCATAAAGGTCAGAGCCGTGTGGAGATAAGACTGTGCGGGCGAGCGAACGACGAGCGCGGTTGTTGGTAGAGTAGAAGTGCGCCCCCCCCCCCCCCCCCCGCGCTCCCTCCAGCGCTGGCTTCCCGCTTCCTTGCTTGCGCGTGGGTGATTGAGTGTGTTCGCTCTCCGTGATAGCGCGCGTCCCCGCACGCTTCCGCTCGGGCATACGGCGCGCGGCGAAGATTTTATCTATAGGGAACCTCCACAGCGACGACGACGGCGACGGCAGAAATCCGGTTGAAGTGTCCATATAATTGCTATCGCAATAAAAGGCCGATGATGATGATGATGTACATCCGGTAAGTGGGAACGAGTACTTGCCTCTATACTAACCATGTAAAGGCGGTATCTTTAACGAGGAAGGTCTCTTACGAGGTACGATTCCACCGATCACTAGGCTATATGGTTTGGCGCTGCTGTCGGTATAAAAAGCTTGAGCGCCCCGTGCATCAAACCCACTCTCCTAAACATTTGGTGGTGCATGCCAAGTATTCGAGTGTATATGTTCACGCATCGACTTCATGTTCAATATTCAAAGTATACATAGACGCGTGCCGCTTCACGTAGATTCCAACATGTCAGACTGATTTGCGTAGTTGTTCTTTCATCATTTTCCGCGAATATTTAGGATGGGGTTTACACGCAGAGCATCACTGCGATGTTTCTTTGTTAAATATTTTTTCGTCAAATTGTTTCCGTGTATGTTTTTCAGAAAAAAATACCGTACAAGTTGGCACGAACTGAAATACAGAAATATTACGAAACTTCATGTAAGAAGTACGGCTCATACAGCGGGAACCAGCATATACAAAGCGGAGAACGGCTGTGCATGAAGAAAGCAGGTTCGCTGCTTTCAAGAGCAAAAAAATGTCACGGTGGAACTCATCTCACGAAGACGGTGGGCGATACTGCGAACAGCAATCGAATAATGTAGCGACACATCATGTTCCTGAAGTCGCGTTTATTTACCACGTGTAGTGGTAATTCTGAGACTTTTGTTGGTACCGCTCTATGGCACATCTTGGATATCGTCCTGCTTTCCTATGGCACTCACTTTCCAAGGTCTCTGAGCTTGGAGGCATTACAGCGACTGTATGACGCAAACGCAGTCATGATGGAATTACAAAGGAGGAATGATATTGATCGAACGACAAAGGCGTATAACGACGATGACATGCCCATAAAGAGATGTGGATTCTTAAATTATGACAATCTTATAAGGACGAGAACGTGACGACAAGGACGTGAGGACAATGAGACGCCGACGGCGGGACGAGAGTCGGATGACGAGGCTGGAATAACGACGATGACAAGACTAAGACGACATGACGACGACGGTATGACAAGGGACGCATAATCACGATTGAATGAAATCAGCATAATTACGCCAGAATGACGAACAAGGAATACGTCAATGGATCGACGAAGGTGGTATGACGACAACGGGATGATGATAGTGTAGCGATAACGATGGTTAAACGACAGCGTGACGACCACGGTATGACGAGAGTCAGATGTCGAAGGCGAGAGTCAGATGTCGAAGTTACAGGGACGACGACAGAACTACTGAGACGGCAAGCCGACGAAGGAATGACAAAGAATGCATGACGACAACCGTCCGACGACGATTTAGTGGCCAAGATGGCGTGGTGACACTACACGCCGAGTCTGATTTCACCACGCGAAGCACGCAAATGCGAAAATGAGGTGAAAGAATGGTGAAACGTAAGATCTACAATAGGGACTTCTTGCGAAGTTTGACTTGCAGGGTGTAACACTCGGTGTATGTAACTGTCACAGACCCCGTGAACGAGGCGCAGACGCCGGACCAAATTCCAAAGCCGACTTATCATCTTCCGAAAATAATCCCACGAAAGCAAGGACAATTAAGAATGGGCCCTCTGGTGCGCCAGCGAACGCCGGTTGCTGTCCAAAGACCGATTCAGAGCCCAGAGTTGTCAAAACACAACAAAATATATGCTTCACACAAGGCAGTTAGTTACACACACACTTGCACACATAGGCTAGACACTACACAATACAATTCAGATGGGTATTAAGAAACACAAGAAAATAATTCACGACAAGCACTAAGAGTCGAACACGCAAAGTACAAAATGAAAAGGAACACTAAGTGTCCAATCGTATTCACCGTGCTGGTTGGTCTTGGAGTCAGATGATCTCGGCGTAGCTCGGGCAAATCTCGAAGAAAGAACTTCTTCCGGAAATGCAGACGCTCGATGAACACATCGACTAGCTTGCCGGGGAATCCCCTTCTTCCGCAGACGCGCGGTCTTCTCGTGACATCACTTCACCGAAGCGGACGCAACTCCAGAACTCCCGATTCTCGCACGGCGGTTATATAGCTTCCACAGGCGTTCTAGAACTTTCCTATCGGTGTCGTGATCTCGTAGCATGGCCAAAGCTTGGGAATCTTCTCGTCTTTGCTCGTACCTTCCGCCGCCGCCGTCGGAGAGTTGTCAAGGGGGGGGGGGGGGGTGATGACTCATACTGTTGGCGCACGCTCACGCTGTAGTGTTATCTCTCTTGACTCGCCGGGTGAGAAGGTGTCTCGGCGCGCGTGTGCTCTCTCTCTCTCTCCGGCTAACGTCGCTTCGTCGAGGCTCTTCTGGACGTCTCAGCGCCGTTGTTCGCTTTGCTGTTTGAGGCGTATGCGCTCTCCCCCTCTGTTGAAGTTGCTGCGGGGCCGGCCTGTTCCTTCGCTGGCTTGCGTGACACGGGGCGCGCGCTTGGATAACGCGCTCTTTTGTGACAGTAACACAGCTGCGCTTTTGGACCATCTTCACAGAGTGGAAGGGGCGGTGATCTTTAACGGTGGAGCTGTTTAAGGCCGAGCTTGAAGCGTGCCGTTGCGTTGATCAGTTTTACGAAGCGAGGCGAGGGAAGGAGAGGAGAGAGTGAAGATAGATACATAGATCGATAGAAAGAAATATAAACTTATAGCTGGATATATAAATAGACAGATAAGCTCAAAACAGCTGAAATATGCAGATAATGCTATTCACATTAAATGAGAAAACGTAGGGTTTCACACGCCCTAAATTCAGGCATATGTACAGCATATCAATTTTGTTGGCTGGCCCTTTGTCACTGGGTGATATCCACTATGGGGGATTGGCCAAGAAGTGGATGGAATTAAAAGGCGAGTAGCAATTCCGAGAAAACAACTGAGATAACCGGGAAATAATGAATACAAAGAATAGAAGACTTGAGGATACCTTAGCTTTTCTTTATACCGAAGCATTTCTTTGCCTACTTGGAGGCAAGGTCATAGCAAGGTCATGTGCAGAACGCACCAAATATGTTCCCCAAAAATTTGGGCCGTGCTCGGAGATAGTCC
Organism: Dermacentor silvarum; assembly: GCF_013339745.2. NCBI lineage: Eukaryota > Metazoa > Arthropoda > Arachnida > Ixodida > Ixodidae > Dermacentor > Dermacentor silvarum. Next base: position 7,105 of record NW_023606577.1, read on the forward strand.
AGATTTAAAAGCCGCCGGACATTGCGAAAACAAATATTGGATATAGTGCACCATAAAGCAGTCCGCGGCGGGAGGTGATAAACTTGAGCGCCGACGTCAGCTGCAACACCCAGATGCCGTCGTCGCTATTTCATTGCTTTCATGAGCTTGTGACCATTATTCCATTGTCATGTCATTGTCATGTTTCCGCACTTTTTATTCTGTTGCTGTCACTGAGTTGTCATTGTCATCCTGCCATTTTTGACATCACGTAGTCATCACAAAGTCGATCTGCCGTCGTGATGCTTCCATCACGACGGCAGGAGAGCTCAACAGGGGAAAATAGGTTGGAGGAATCCCTTCCCCCCTGTTGAGTTATTCTTTTCCTCTCCTCTACCGCTAGTTCACGTGGTCCCTTTTTAGCAAAGTCTGACAACGACGGTACTGTGTCCGTATAAACAGCTTCGCTGTAAAAAAACCTTGCACAAAAATATATGCTTTCGAGTGACGACAGGGATAGCGTGGGCACACACATTCACGTCCATTTGTACGGGTTTTCACTGTGAGTGTGGTATGTTAATCGTCGCAAGTAGCTGTGAAGCACGGATGTCTATATAAGATAGCTGCTATATAAGATATAGCAGCTGCAAATCTGTTTTGAGTACCGCCGGCTGTAACTGCTCCGTTATACAGCTGTGAAAACTCTGTGAGAGGGTGCAAATGTAAAAAGTCACAGGCCTGCGTGGCACACGGAGCACAGTCACAGCGTAAGCTGGTGGAGCTGCTCAAGAGTAGCTGCAATTTCGGCATCAAGCACAACAGGGTCTCCGCGGCATAGTCTCTTCGCCTGGTTTTGAAGAGAGTGATCTGAACTGTCCACCCGGCGTCGACGTTAAACTGCGGCTTGTAATGCTTTCTGAACAGCAGTCTGCTGAGCGCGATGATGCCTGGTTGTAGCCACGCACGTAGCTCTACGATTCGCTTCTTCAGCAGCGGTTCGTACCTTGCGAGGAGACGCCATAACGTGTACCGAAGAGGTATCCAGAATATGTTGCACACATCTCACATCCCTTGACCCGTGGCATGGTACGTTGTTGTTGATGATCATGATTGTTTATTGGAATTGTCAAAACGGGCTGGTGACAAATAGTAACCTAGCCTGCTTGAGTTAACCAGGTCCAGTTACATGCAGCATACAACTGCTATGCAACTTAAATGTCGGGCACGTTGCGTTTGCAGGCACCTTAACTAGATGGCACCACTATACTGGCGGAGGCTCGGGAGCGCGTTGATTGCGTGCCTCGTCTTAATCGCATCTCGTCGTCTGGGCCTGCGCGCCGGCCTAGGGCGCGTTTCTAAGGCCTTTTCCTGCTTCCTGACAGCAAGGACTTGCATGGCTCAGTGGTAGACTATCTGACTGCCACGCAGCGGGCGCTGGTTCGATCCCGGCGGGAACCCCCCGCGTTGCGCTCGAACGCGGCGAAATGCTGCTACAGTTGTATATACGGACCTTTGGATTAGTGGTTCCGGATATTCAGTCATAGCTCACGCGAAAAAAAAAACACACACACACACTGAAAGAACAGCGAAAAAGAACTAGTGAAGCATGGTCACCACACCAAAATGAGGTGAAAATGCGAAAATGAGGTGAAAGAATGGTTAAACAAGAGATTTAGAATATACACTTCTTGCGAAGTTTGACTAGCATGGTACTGTAACACACGGTGCAACTAACACAGCTTCGCTGTTCGACCATCCTGTCAGAGTGGAAGGGGCGGTGATTTTTAACGGTGGGGCGGTTTAAGGCCGACGTTGAGCTGTGCCGTTGCGTTGATCAGTTTTGCGAAGCGAGACGAGTGAAGAGGAGGAGAGAGAGGAGCAGAGGCTCAGTTGCTGGGGGCAGAGACAAGGAGATGGAGAGCCAATGAGGAGCGCGCGCCAGCCACAGGTAGTCGGAGAGTAGCGAGGATGAGAAAGGGAGAGCACGCGCCCAGCGACAGGTAGGCGGAGCCCTTTTCGCGCAATCCCGTGGGCAATCACGTGGTGACGCGTCCATTGCTTGCCTGAAATGCCTCCGCTGCCTCCGTGTTTACAATGAATGTTTACACAGGCTTAGCAAACCTGTTTCGGGAGATATCGTAGGCGGTGATTGGTGGACGACACGAAGCTTTGCCAACAGCTTCAGAGAACATGCAAAAGCGCTTTCGGAACTGATTAAGCTACTCTCAAACGGCGCGAGCAGCGTATACGGTGCTTGCTCTAAAAGCGGGGCTAAATATGAATTCCAAACCTTCCGCTTATGAAATGAAGCAGGATTAGTGTGTTTTGCGCTTCGTTCTTTATTTGGCAAATATTTTGAAGCAGCGGCTTTACATATTTCTGATTCAGTAGAGTTCCTCGGTGCGGTCAGTGTCTGATTATTTTCTGCCTAATCGCTCACGATTGGCTCAGTTTTGTTAGATTTATTCTTGCTGCGCATAAAGCTAGAAACGTAGCTGTTATGTACACTGTAATACGTTGTAGCAAATATGTATTATCGCTAGTAACTCGCTTACTCTCGTGGACCGTCACGAAACGTTCAGCTTCGATCATTCGTGCGCCATCGGTGTAGTCCGTCATTTATTGTGCGTCTAAAGTGCACATATATTCTAGTGTGCGCGCATTCACTTATTCTTGACACATTGGCGAAAGAGTGGGCGTAAGTTTCCGTGCCGGTTGGGGTAGATGGGTGTAGGATACTGTGCGCGAAACCTCCTATGACAGGAAGCGACGCTACTCCCTTTATCATTGCTTAGCGAGCGGTGCTCACTCTTGCCGACGTACAGAGTCTGAAGCCCTCTCTTTGAAGGTTAGCGATACAACGCTGGCGGATGAACAAATTTCAGTATCCTCGAGAAAAGGCGTACATAAATCTCGAAGGGCCGGAAACACGTACGGACTGTTGCAGCACCGGTCCGCGAACTTGGCCACATATTCATTGCATTCCTTAATATGCCAGTCACTATTTTTGCAGCCAACTACTGGACGCCGTTTTCAATCCACATGATTCAAACCAGCATGAATGGAGCACAGTGCGTTAGCGAAAACTCAGTTGCATTTCCGACGGCTGATCACACAGAAGCAAGGTGGAAGCGGTAATTTTTTCGTATTCGTGTGTGTCACGAGCTGAAGTGGAAGAAAAAGAAGAAAGAGAAGAAGGAAGAGGAAGAAGGCTGACGTGGTTTGGAAGGAGCGAGGTGGGAAATGCGAGAAGACCGCTAGAAGAAAGAAAGGAAGAAGTCCGCTAGGAGACTGGGCGAAGAGAACAACAAGGCGGGGAACGAATGGCGTCGAGATCGAAGAGTTGAGTAGAAAGAGGACACCAGTGGCCCTGCACCAGTCGGGCTTGATCCTCCACGTCCTGCGGCTGTGCACCGTGGTCGCCAGCAAAACCTTGGTCCGAGGATAACGGCCCCGTCCTATGCTACGGGGACAACCTCACCGACGACATCGCTCGACAAGCCAGGCCGATTCTAGGGAGACAACCCTCATCAGAGAAGCCATCATTCCATCGGGCCATGCGCAAGAAGCACATCAAAGCAGACACGTTAGCGCCACATTGCACATGACTTATTAGGACGTTTTAAGAAGTAGATATCGAACTGAGTGTAACGAGTCTTGCGGTTGCGTATAGATTTGACGTGAACTTATCGCAGTGGTACATCATAAATGTGTTTTGTGTGTCTTTGTCCTGATTCATGTCTCGTGCACCGGTAACCGTGACAGTGCGCTGTCGCTGAGGCAACGTATGGCGCGCCGCCGTAAGCGCCATCTCTTTTCTCTAGAACAAACTGCTCCGCGAAAAGGGTCAATAGGCTAGAATTCAGAGCCGTTCTCCGGCGCCGTCATTTTCTCGCGATGGTGGCGCCGCGGGGCGAGCATTGACTGTGGACAGCAGACACCGCGAATTACTGCACTGGCGGAAGCAGGAGCAGTGGCAATGAATTTTATATCATTTACGGAATACTGCAGGCCAGAAATAGGGCCCAAGAAGCAGGGGCAACAGTACATAAAAATACGTACAAAAATTAGTATATAAAAAGATCATATACACAGCAGCAAAGAGGAATAATAATTATAAAAGCAGAAAAATGAAAAGGAAAAAGGCACGAACCTTACAAATATTAGCAAATAGTTGTTCAAGCGGACCGTTGACGCTTAACATTGCCAAGTGCATGCTCATTCCACTTCTGCATTATGTACACATGACGAACGCAGTAGAACACGCGTCGGATAGAGGGCATGCTTGACTTTTGTGAAGTTTCGCGGTATCATGGTCGCAACGAGGGCGACGAATTTTCGTTTGCGGAAAACATGTGCATTGGTTACCGCGCGTCGTAAAGCGAGATATTCTGTTAGATAAAGTGTTCTGGCAAGTGCCAGTCATGGTGCAAGATAATTAGTGCCAATAAGCATGCTACGGCTGCATGTAACGTCGCTGTGCGCTGTCACAGAACCGTTGAAGTGACATGACACTGTGTTGTGGCGAAGCTTTAGTTGTTGACGAAAGTAAAACAAGGTATAAAACTAGATTTCATTCCAACCTCGCCAAACTTATCCAAACAGGGTCGCGGTTTTCGAAATGGGTTTCACACCTCGTGTACGGTTACTGAGTAAAAGATGCGATTAAAGTAACAATATTGCCGCGAAGCACTGTTAGATTTTTTTTAACCGCCTCTGAAAGCTTTCTCCAGTAGTCTCATGGGCTACGCGATACGTGACCAAAGTGCGTTTGCTTGAACACTCTAAAAAAATAGCGTAGCTTGCACTGGACGCGCAGTGCTAAAGAGACAGCGGAGCTGATGGGCACCAAGCTAGTCCTGGCTTTGAGCTAGCACTACCAAGTCATCCCCAACATTTTCCGGAGTTTATTATTTATCGAATATCGATTAGCTATTTATTGGCTATCGAAACGTATTGACCACGTATGTGGGCTAGGTTAAGCACTACCAAGCCATCCTCAGGATATTCCGGAATTTATTTATTATTGATTGATTAGTTATTGATTGGCTATCGACGACTAACAAAGCTTAAGTAGTCCCAACCATGCTTAGCTGGACTTAGCCAGGCTCAGCTTCGCTAGTTCACAGGGGTATGTGCCATTGCGCTTGGACCCTTTCTGCATACCGCCAGGATCGGCCCCCATTTTCTGTTTGCACGTTACAGGCTAACGCTCGGCTTAAACAGCTGAGCTGTTAAAAAAAAGAAACAGAAAACGTAATGTCACAGTTTCGCCCTAAGGGCGAAGCAATGAATGCGATAGCAACACAGCAATGTCACACGAAGTAAGGTGAGCGGCCTTGGTAGCAATATGTATAGTAGTAAACTTGAGCTGATTAAGTAAGCAGGTGTGCTGCGGCGTAAGTAGACCGACATGAAGAGAGACTCGATGACCACGAGAAGGCGCGTGTGAAACGGTGGTGTTGATGAGAAGCGCTTACCGTGGGCAGCGCGTGCGAAGGGACACACCTGTAGTGCTGCACTGCCGATCTGGGCAGCATTGCATGTGTAGCGTGCGTTGGAAAATGTGGCCCGACTATTACTAACTGAATGAACAAGCGTGGTGTGAGCGCGCACAAACAAACATGAATAGATCACACTGAATGACTGCAGCCAACGACTGTCAAAACGCTGGCAGCGAGCGCATACGCCGCGCAGCGGGCGAAGGTACGTGCGGTCTATCGCTTCAACGGAAACTGAGCGGCGAATGCACGGCGCATAAAGGTCAGAGCCGTGTGGAGATAAGAGACTGTGCGGGCGAGCGAACGACGAGCGCGGTTGTTGGCAAAGTAAAAGTGCGCCCCCCCCCCCCCCCCCCCCCGCGCTCCCTCCGGCGCTGGCTGCCCGCTTCCTTGCTTGCGCGTAGGTGATTGAGTGCGTTCGCTCTCCGTGATAGCGCGCGTCCCCGCACGCTTCCGCTCGGGCATACGGCGCGCGGCGAAGATTTTATCTATAGGGAACCTCACGGCGGCGGCGACGACGACGGCGACGCCGACGGCAGAAATCCGGTTGAAGTGTCCATATAATTGCTATCGCAATAAAAGACGAATACTTGGGGAGCCCTTCAGGCAGGCAACAATAATCATAATTTGGTTTCCTAGCGCTTAATTGCAAACCCATCGCTCGGGACCGCCGCGTTGGTGCAGTGGTTACGGTGTTCGGCTGCTGACGCGTAAGACGCGGATTCGATCCCGGCCGTGGCAGTAGCATTTCAATGGAGGCAAAATGCTAGAAGCCCGTGTACTGTCCCTATTGAAAAATCTCGTATGTACGTGTTATATGTGGCTCGTATATACGAGATTATTGGATATGTGTCCTCGTATCCCACGTATGCATACGAGGGCCTCGTATCCCACATATGCATACGAGGGCCTCGTATCCCACGTATGCATACGAGGGCCTCGTATCCACTGCCATACATACGAGGGCCTTGCCTCGTATCCCTTGCATGCACTGCCTTATGCTACTATTGGGTTTGTGTGCTGCACAACAAATATTTATTAATTGTAGGCTGGTATCTCATGCACCACCTACATGAAGAAGCCCTGTTGTGACGGGCTCTGTATTAATTTTGCCTAGTGTAGCTCTTTATTGAGTAGGTATACATTATAGAAGGCCTTCTAGAAATGATTCTCTGCATTCAACTTGGCCCGGGCATATACCTGCCATGCCCTCTAGAACTTAACTCCTTTAGAGTTGCGATGTACCTTGGGGAATATATGTGTGCCTGCATTTAAGGAATGAGCCGTTATACATTGAAAACACTTTATTTACCAATATAAAACGTGGGAAACAGCAGGTGTGACCACCTTCTTTAGGCGACGGCGAAGACCAGAGTTCATGACAGAAATAGAAGCCCCAGGGTCGACAAGTGCAGAACTCGTCACGCCATCAACGTCCAACACACACCGTCGAGTCGGCAGAGTAACTAGAGGGTTTTGGGGCAGAGTCGTCGATGCAGCGTTACCTCCGGGCGCTGCATCGTTTAGTTTTCCGGAGTGAAGGAGCCACGGTTGCTTGGCGACGGGGCGCGACGAGGTGGCGGGGAGCGGGAGGACGGACGGCAGTATGGTTGCGAATGCGACTGGTGACCTCTAGGTGACGGAGAGCGGCTGGACCATGTCGTGGCAGCATCAGGATTGTAATGGTGTGCCGCAGATAGTGGCTCAAAAGGGCTGCAATCAAGGCGGCGAGCATGGCCAAAGGATGGAGTACGTTGCGGGAACGACCAGCGGTTGTTACAGTAGCGAGCAACGTGCCCGACACGGCGGCAGTTAAAGCAGATAGGCCGATCGTCTTCAGTTCGCCAATCAGCAGGGTTCCGAGATCGTGGAGCGAACCGTGGATACCGAGAGAACGATGTCGGGGCCCCGGAAGCGGGAGTCGGGCTGACAACGGCGCAAGCAGCGTGAACCCCGAGATTCGCGAGTTCGTTTCGCACGATGGCTTGGACGAGTGAAACCGCTGGTGCGCTCGAGTAGCCGGCGTTAGAGCTGGTAAAGAGGCTATCGGGAGCCATTGCCTCGATTTCGCGGCGAACAATCCTCGTCAATTCGGCCGAAAGGTTAGATTGCGGCCGCTCTTCACATGAAGACGTTGCAGCGGTGTTGGGAAGCCGGGCGAATGGTCGTTCAATACGGCGGCTCTAAGCCTGCTTGAAGCGCTGACACTCCTCGATCATGGCATCAACAGTAGCACAATTTCTGCACATCAGCAAATTGAATGCGTCATCCGCTATCCCTTTCAGGACGTGGCCAACCTTGTCAGACTGGCATGTTACTGTCAGCTTTACGGCACAGCGCCAGTATACATCCTGTATGTACGACAAGTATGATTCCGTGGACGTCTGGGCGCGGGTTGACAGCTAGCTGTTGCTTCGCAGCGATTTTTCGACTGGAGGCCTTACCGAACAGGTCACGGAGCTTTTGTTTGAATGTATCCCAGCTCCCAAAGTTGGCCTCGTGATTGTCATACCACAACTTCGCCGTTCCACTAAGATAAAACACCACATTGGCCAGCATGACTGTCAGGTCCCTGTGGTTGGAATCGCTCACCCGTTCGTATAGCGTAAACCATTCCTCAACGTTGATACCATCGGTCCCGTTGAACGCTCCAGGGTCTCGGGGTTGGACTTCTACAATCGGTGTCCGCGGCGCAGAAGCAGATTCTGGTTGGGTGTGCCATGGTGGTCGCACCGCAGCTCCGTCGTCTGGCGAGAATACCCAGCACCTCCACCAATGTGTGACGGGGTGTCAAACAGGTAGAAGCGGGACAAGATTTATCAACAGGGACTGTTGGCTGAGATGGCCAAGATGGCTGAACACGCGCAGCGCCCCCCGGCGATCGTCGTCTTCCTTGATGCAAGGAGGCGGCCCGTACGCTGGACGCCGCAACGGCGCTGGACGCCGCAGCACAGCCCGTATCGGAACGTCAGGGAGCCGGGGCGAAGCCCGACCATCGCAGGATCCGTCCGGTAGCTCGGCCTCCAGGGACAGCGAACCGTGGCGAAGCCCGGTTTAACAGGGTCGGGATCGTTGACGTCGAGACGTGGCCCGCCGTTCGATCAGCAGAGCCTGGCGAGAGCCCACCGAGCTGGCCCGTTCCGCTGAGCTTGTTGGCTCCGTCGCTCTAGCTGCTCTGTCGTGGAACGCGCACCGACCACGCGCACCGACCACGCGCACCAGCCACGCGCACTCCCGCACTTTTCGGCCCCGCACACCGAACACAAGCACTGAAAAGCCCGCGCATTTCACCTCTCGGCCCCGCACACCGAGCACAAACATTAAATTGCCGTCCTCCTACCACACCAGTATACACTTTATTTACACAACTACATGCAGTTAAACCTCGATAATATGAACCTTCTGCTGTGGCCATGGGTTCTTGTTGTCTATGCCTAGCTGTTTAATGATACGGTGCATCTAATGTCACCATTAAGAAAAATAATGCGGGACAGTGTTCTGTTCGTGCTTGCATGCCGGAAGCATGGTTGCTGTGCTCAAGTGCACACTCCAAAGCTTTTATATTGAGTGCAACTTGCACATACTGATCCAGGGCAAAACCCTCTGAAGGTGGATTTTTTTTGCCAAATGCGACCCCCACGGGTAGCTTTTTTTACTGCACGTTTATAAATTATTCAGAGACTTATTTCAAAATATTATTACCGTAATTTGTTCAGCTGAAACTAAAGTGAGAAAAAAATATCTTTTGCCTTGGTATACCATAATCTGACCATAACGTAATCAAACTGCATAGGCGAGCGCATTCAGGAAAGCTCTATGGATATGCGTCCATCAGAAAACAAAGAGTGAGAAACCTCTGCTAATCCTTCATCTTATTGCCAACGAGATGCAATGAGCTTGCGCGAGCCTCAAAAATAAAAAGAGTAAACGCTGGCACGGCGGCATCATTTGTGTGTACCAGTGCCTGCCTGTGAACGGATGTAATCGCGCCCCTGTGAGCATTAAATGAGCAGAAAGTGTTTGCACGCCTGGATGTGCAAGCGGTAGTATACACGCGTCGGAGTAAGGAAAAAAAGAAACGGAATACAAAAGCCATTGGCGCAACAAAAAGATTCCCTTATTCCCATAGAGTGCCAGCACATGCTGGGTAAGTTAGAAAATTAGAGCACTTAATTCTTGAGATGCAGCCAGCGCCGTAAATATATGGCGCATAGACCATTTCTGATTTGTTCGCGAAGCCTATATTCACGTGATTGACCACAAAAGGGTTAAAGCACGGTGCGCAATAGGTGCCTAAAAAATAGTGAACACGTGTCGTTAATGCCGTTGTTACCTGCTATGACGGTACGTACGGGGTGTTATCAGGGCATGAAGGAGGGGAAACAAATTTTTATGCCACAGAGTTCAGGGATGCGGTCATTATGCAAGTAAATACGGTAGTTGGCCTGCTGGCAAACATTACCCTCAAAACCACGAACTACTGGATGCGACAAACCAGCATCACTGATTACTTTCAGTAATCCAAAATTCGTCAAATAAAAGTACCACATTGTAGCAAAGAAAAGTAGCAACAAAAATTGTAATTAAATCTTAGTCTGGATCGTATTATTGTTTGCTTAATCCTGAGATTTTCCATGGCCCCTACAACTTCAAATTAAGGAGGTTTACTGCATTTACATATACAAGGTGTTTCAGCGAACACTTTCAAAATTTATTTAAGGTTGCCTGTGGCGGACAGCCCAATTCTAGTTAATGAGCTGGTCTACTCGAAGAGGCGGACATTACTTGCACAAAAAATTGAAATGCATAATCGACTAATTAACAAAAATTCACTAATTAAGTTTTTAACTAATTACCTTATGGCCCATATTGCAATTTACGAATTGTAGCTGTGGAGTTCGCAAGGCGGATCCACTTAGAATTAATTCTCAGGATGACACCAGTATCGAGATAATTCCCGAACTTTGCGGAGAAATGCATTGGCGTTCCAGTTAATTTTGTGCTTCAATGCATAAAGCGATGTTTTGTTAAGAACCCAACTGGAACGCCAATGCATTTCTCCGCAATGTTCGGGAATTAATATCTCGAAACTGGCGTCATCCCGGGAATTCGTTCCAAGTGTATCCGCCTTGCGAACTCCACGGCTACAATTTGTGAATTGCAATATGGGCCATCAGGTAATTAGTTAAACTTAATCACTGAATTTCTGTTAATTATTTGATTATGCCTTAAGATTTCTTGTGCAAGTAATGTTCGCCTCATCGAGTAGACCAGCTCATGAGCTACAATTGTGCTATCTGCCACAGGCAACCTTTCAGAATTTTTAGGGGCGAAGCTCCTTATAGCGGCACCCGTTCGTCCTCGTCGTTGTAGTAGTGTGTAACCAGTCTGAGAAAAATGAGAAAAAAAATTCCGAAAGTTGTGTCCGTAGCACGGAATCGAACCAGGGACCCCTCGCTTCCGAGCGCGCGGCGTTAGCCCACTACGCCACGAAGCGGACATGGACACACGCACCACGATGGCAATAAATACCCAACATTAACGAAAGGCCGCGTTTCTAGCGCGTTTCTAACGCGTTTGTGCTAGCGCGTTACGGCCCGTGTAAGAAGCTGGTGTAAGACGCTGTGGCCTCTCCGCCTTACCTTCAACGCGTTTCGAACGCGCTGCCCAAAGCGGTGGCAAGTCAAGTTCAAGTCGAGGAGCGTTTATGAATACGGGGGTATACTATCTCAGCAGTCATGTGATGGCGTCGGCAAACGCGGTGCACGTTCCGGCATGTGTAAATGGCTGCGTAAGACGCTGTGGCCGCTCCACCTTACTAGAGAGTACTGCACATTTCTAACGCGTTTGTGCTAGCATCCCCTTAAGCGGGAGATCCGATGATTCCCTCCGGAGCTTCGCCCACTCATCATCATTCACCCCGTGGATATGCTGTGATTTTTTTGAAAGTGTTCGCTGAAACACCCTGTATGTGTACACTATTGCATGCTTATTTTAGATCCCTCAGCATGTCTGCCAGGTATCTATTCATTTTGGAGCGCCGCAACTTCTTCTCTTCCTCAGGGGCACATCTTCTAAGGTATGCATCGAATGCGTCTGAAAAATTAGTCATTTCGGTGTTATACATGCATTGCTACAACCATTACAAAAACAAAATTGAAAGAATGTGAATGATACTTACTGCCTACAGCTTGCAATTTATGGGGGCTTAAAGCCGGCTTTTCCACAGCATTGGTGTCCTTAAGAAAGCGGCGACAAAGAGCCCCAGTGACGCTCCTACCCCTGAGTGCCGGGACTCCCCACACCAGTTTCGCCAGTTCTTTGCAGAACAGGGAGTCCCGGCCACGGCCCTGGAGTAGGTCCCACCTCTCCTTGTCAACGAACACACCATTTCCTAGGTGTACCTGCAATAAAGGACGGCAGAGACACATTAAGACTGTTTACGTGTGGGAACCTGAAAGCACCTTTAGTCAACCAAATGGCTTCAATGTGACGCGCGCAATATGGCACACGCACTAGGCACACCTTAATTTAGGTCAGCCCGTACCAAAGAGCCGCCATAACATCAGGTAAGCATGCTTGTTTTGCACCCCGGGGTACCAGGTTCTATTTCCCACCCAGTCCGTCAAACTTTCTCATCAAAGCAATTTGCTTTGTTTACAGGAGCCTACCTGAAAAATCTGACATCCAAGCATTTTTTACGTGTTTTTAATGTTTGCGCAATCGACCACTCTTGGTACAGTCTTTCGGACACACCGGACGACAATGAATTTTCATGTGATGGAGCCTATAATTCTTTCACATTAAAGGAGGCCATGCTGTCAAGCTGTACAGTCTGTTTCACACTTAGGGGAAATCTCGGAGCGCATTGCATCGCGATGCGGCGAGCGCTGGAGTCGGGTGCCAGAAGCAGCTCGCGCAGGCGCAGACGCTCGAGGCGCGTTATCTTGAACCGCGTCGACTGCTCGACGCGGCTGGCCGCCAACCGCGTCGAGCAGTCGACGCGGTTCAAGATAACGCGCCTCGAGCGTCTGCGCCTGCGCGAGCTGCTTCTGGCACCCGACTCCAGCGCTCGCCGCATCGCGATGCAATGCGCTCCGAGATTTCCCCTAAGTGTGAAACAGACTGTACATAACACAGGACACAGCAGGACATGCAGTTGTGCAATTAGGGCATTCATGCTTCAACTAAGGCTTGCAAAAAAAGCTGTTAAGGTTATCACTATACACAAATGCTACAAATGGTTTTGCCCCAGGCATGCTCCAATTACTCAGTTATAATCAAATAAAGTAGAACTGTTCAATTTACTTCCAAAACACTTTTGAAGCCTGTGCACCATGCACCCTCACAAAAAAAGATAAATGTTATACTTAAGTTACACATGCATGTGTCACCTCTTTTTTCGTCTCGATATTCCTGCACTGTTTCTCTTGGAGTACAATACCAACTAGCCCAACTATCCATCCTATAATGCCACACACTTGTACAGAAGCAAGCAGAATAGTATATGTTTCTTCATTTAACAAAAGTCAGTTTCGCTTGAAAGGCAAAACAGTGATAGCGATAACAAAGCATCTAACAGCTATAAAATAGTTAGTAGTTTAATCGGCCCCACATAATGCAGCAAACATTCTCATACTAATTAAATTGATCAGCACGGTCTCAGCACACACAGGCAAAACACAAACACATCTCGCTCGATGAGTAGCTTCTCGCTTCCTTGAGATAGAGTGAGCTGCAACATTAGGTATGCAGAAATCCAGGGATGCCGGCGGAGAGACTGATACAAAGTGAAGAGCCATCTCGGCTCACTCAAACTTAAGAAATACTGCAGAAAACTTCTAGGATAGGGCACACCCAGGCCCCTTTTTACGTCTGCAGCAAGAAGCAATAACTTGACCACCCCAGGCCAGGCTGACTAGAAGACAGACATGCTTCACCAGCGACTTGCGCCCTCCCACTTGGGCAGACTCAGTGTCATCCCAACCCCGCCCGCATGAAGACTGTGCACTCTCAAATGCTTTTTCTTGATAGGATCTTATTGCACTTGGACCTTAATGTACGAGCCACCACATCGACAGCCCCAAATTTTAGCTTGGACTGTCCGTATAATTGCTATCGCAATAACAAAAGAGAAACTCACCTTGCCATTAACCTCAGCAAAAACTGCCGGCAGTGCAATGTCGGACTCCTGCAAATGACAACAATACTGTCATTAACAAGTATTTCCTCAACCTCAGTACATTTCAGCGACCTATTATTTTCCTTGCATGTATATATAATGCCAGGCAAATAGAAGTTAGCAAAGATTGAGGACCCTACTTGATTGCACACGGCCTGCGATGGTGGATTTGCAGGTTGCAGCATAATAGAGGCCCCTGGCACTGCAACGTCAGACTCCTGCAAATGACAACAATACTGTCATTATCAAGTTCTGCAGCCAACACATTCTAGCTCTGCAATATGTGTTTCAGGTATAAGCTAATTAGTTATTCAATCCCACCGGTTAAACATACACTAGAAAATGAGCACACAAACAATTAGAAGACAAAATGCAGGAGCAATTTGTCCATCTACTGCGCAAAGGGTAGCAGCATGCTTTCTGGTTTTTCGAGACACGGGTTCTGCGGGGTAGCAGAGACCAATCGGCAAGCTACGATGCCGCCATAACGCCACAAGAAGGCTCTTGTCTCTGCAAAGTTGTGACACGGGTAAAGGATTCGTAAGACGCCTACCAGCGGCAACAACCCAGATTAGATTTCAGAAATGCTGCACACAGATTGTACTCAATGGTGCTGAGGAGGTCGTTTGGGATGCCAAGGACAGCCATGATACATCTGACGAGAATGACTTCTGAAGTTCTGACGAGGATGTAGCTTTGGCATCGACTGCCACATCTAGTAGCCGAGCTTGCGATAAAAAAATGTCTGCCATGTTCATAGTTGTCATTTTTATAGGGCCGCTGTGGCCACTGCCGCAAGGGCAAGACAAAAAAAATCTATATTGTACATTATGGTGGGTTTTCATAAGATTAAAGCAAATCTATATTTAAATATTTTTTTCTTCCTCTGTGAGGTCAATATATAGGGGTCAATTTATACTAGTGGTTGACCTACTTCTGAGTGAATACGGTAGTAGCAATAAAGTTTATCATATATCTGCCAATGTCCTAGGTATATTGATCTTATTCTCAGTACATTTGAGCCACCTATTATTTTCCTTGCATGTATATATAATGCCAGGCAAATAGAAGTTAGCAAAGATTGAGGACCCTACTTGATTGCGCACGGCCTGCGATGGTGGATTTGCAGGTTGCAGCATAATAGAGGCCCCTGGCACTGCAACGTCAGACTCCTGCAAATGACAACAATACTGTCATTATCAAGTTCTGCAGCCAACACATTCTAGCTCTGCAATATGTGTTTCAGGTATAAGCTAATTAGTTATTCAATCCCACCGGTTAAACATACACTAGAAAATGAGCACACAAACAATTAGAAGACAAAATGCAGGAGCAATTTGTCCATCTACTGCGCAAAGGGTAGCAGCATGCTTTCTGGTTTTTCGAGACACGGGTTCTGCGGGGTAGCAGAGACCAATCGGCAAGCTACGATGCCGCCATAACGCCACAAGAAGGCTCTTGTCTCTGCAAAGTTGTGACACGGGTAAAGGATTCGTAAGACGCCTACCAGCGGCAACAACCCAGATTAGGATTTCAGAAATGCTGCACACAGATTGTACTCAATGGTGCTGAGGAGGTCGTTTGGGATGCCAAGGACAGCCATGATACATCTGACGAGAATGACTTCTGAAGTTCTGACGAGGATGTAGTTTTGGCATCGACTACCACATCTAGTAGCCGAGCTTGCGATAAAAAATGTCTGCCATGTTCATAGTTGTCATTTTTATAGCGCTTGTTATTTTCCTTGCATGTATACATAATGCCAGGCAAACAGAAGTTAGGAAACGTTGAGGACCCTACTTGACTGCACATAACCTCGCACGGTTCATCTGCAGGTTGCTGCATGATAGAGGCTCTTTGAAAGAGAATAATCCCATGGGCAACTATTGTCTTCACTGAAAAAAGGCATGCCATAAATTACGGTCAATAGAAGCTTCATTACTATACCTCTGAGCTTTGGGAAGCAAGTACTGCTGCTCCACTGTCATCTGCACCAATATTTGGAGGTGTGGCATTCGGGCAAGGCACACTGTTTTCCTGAAAAGAAAGGCAGCATTAACACAAGGCGCCCCAAGGAGTGCTCGAGGAAAAAAGAGAGACGAAGTGGAGGAGAAGGGCACGTGGTGCGAACAAAGAGCCAGTGAGGCTGAAACCAGAATATTGAGTGCGAGTCGTGAAATATCACGGCACGCATAGCGAGCGAGGGCCACGAAACTGCCAACGCCGGGCAACGCTCGCTTCACGATAATGGCAGTAAACGAAACTTCAGGGAGCTAAATCCTACCTTTTCCGAAAATGCAGCAAAATGTACGGCTTCCTGCTGACAAGAGACAAAGATTACGCTCTATAACATACCAGCAAACAGCACTTACTTTTCGTAATGCTAAGCAGCAGTTTCCCAGCCCCTTTTCTGAAGTTATTAGAGTTCCCTGAAGCCTACTGTTGTAAATCTTTGGCTTAAAAAGTCGAGATGAACTAAGTCATTCCTGTCAGCTATTAAAATTATGGTGTTTTACATGCCAAAACCCCTATATGGTTAGAGGCATGCTGTAGTAACGTAGTGAGACGCCCGAGTAACGTTCACTAGCTGGGGTTAGGTGCACTACTGTGCACCTAACTCTCGAGTACCCAGGAGCTTTTGCATTTTGCCCTCCACGATATGCAGCTGCAATGGCCTGGTATTGAATCAATATCCTCATGCTTACCAGCACAACAGCTTAGCTGCTAAGTCACCAAGGATGTTCCCTTTGTCAGCTAGCTACAAAGACCAGCTTGTACTCAATTAAAAGCATCACAATTCTAATTATTGAAAATGACTGAGCCAACTAAGTTCCCCTTATATTTGCACAAAGAGAGTGTACATACCTTGCAACAACGTTGGCAAGTTGCTGTGAACCAGGAATCTAGGAAGAAACAAAGCAACTATTACCACCACATACATCATCTATTCTCTTGTTATTGCTTGTTCACGTAAACCATTCACAAAGAGAACTGGTTATAAAAAATATGACAGCAACCAGTCTCATATTCAAATGAAAGCTAGAGATTGCATAAATTGTTAGGTTTTACATGCCAATACCACAATATGATCATTAGGCACATCGTAGTGGGGAACTCCGGATTAGTTTTGCCTGCCTGGGGATCTTTAACTTGCACTTAAATCTAATTAACAGATATTTTTGCATTTCGCTCCCTTTGAAGTACACCTACCATGGCCAGCAAATGAACCTGCGTCTTCCTGCCCAGCAGCGGAATGCCTTAGCTACTAAACCACAATGGCAGGTTCATCCTAAATGATATACGCATTTTTGCGAGTGAAGGACGACCACAACTGTAAGCAGTGATGCACCAACTTTTCTCCATGCACCATGGCAGGTCCATCCTGAATCATTTACAGATTTCTGCAAGTGAAAGAGCAGCACAACTGCAAGCAGTGATGCATCTATTTTTCTCTTGCAAGAGATATGCACCTGCCCGCATGCAACAACACTAATTTTTCCAAATATTGTTATAGGTGTTACATTACATCATTCTTGCTAAACGAGGGCCTCATATTCTTGCTAAGACACATTCTTGCTAAAATGTTATCAAGAATGTGTACAGTGTAGGTATTTTGCAATTTCTTTTAACCCTTGCATGCAGCCCAACACATTTTTAAATATTGTAAGCTAATGCTCACCCAGTTTGTTGAGAAGGTGGTCCTCCAGGCGGTCGTGACGTGCTTGCAGCTCATCTTTTTCTTTTCGGAGTGCTGCCAGCTTCCGACACAGGGCTGCATTTTTTTGCTGCTCTGCCAAGAGCAATTTTTTTGGAACAACATCATCTTCACCATCATCAGAACTCGTGCCCTGATCATCGGACATTAACCTCGCCAGTTTGCGGCGTTTTGCGGCTTGCACATTGCGGGCGGCCTTTTTCGCTGAAGGAACCTGCGACTAAAAAAACAAAAAAAGCCCCCCAAAATTGTAAGTTTGCAGAAATTAAGAAAGAGAAACCCTTTTCATATTTCTCATCAGCAAGTTTTAAACATAAATCGCCTTTGGAACAGAATGCACAAAGGCACATTTAAATATTTTTGCTTACTGTGCCATTGTGACATTGCCAGTGCCACAAAAGACTACTTGCAACATGGAGTACAAGCAAGTGTAGTTGGCAGCTAACATAAAAGACAACACAGGGATGCTTGTTGCTGCTTAACAATTGTTAGAACACATACATTACTATTTTCCTAGATGCCAGCACATTAGATCGTTTAATCTCCATTTCAGTAAACCAGTTAGTTAAATTTAATGGGTCTGAAACACCCTGCTTTCAATAAAGCGAGAAATATGGATAGGTACTAGTTGGTCTTCATTCACCTTCTGCAGTGCTGCACAAGCGTGTCATGATTTACATGACGCGCTTGTGCATTTGCAATACTCAAATCTAGTGAGAAGCCCATTAAACAGAACAAAAAGTGTGGACTTGTATTCTATCTCGCAAATAAATTGCAGCGCTTCCGAGGCTAAAAGCATGCTCCAAAAAATAAGGTCATATCCTGTTGCAGCAGAATATAGTTCCAGATATACAGCTCTAAATCCTGTTTATTGGCAGTATTTAGAGCCATAGGGCACATGCACTTGATCTCATCTGTAAGGATCGAGCGCCAGTTTGCAGCAGCCACACGGCACTGTTCTTCCCAGACAGCCTGATTGTTGTAAACATAAGAAAACTTGCCCTGTTTATTTCGAATCACTTCCTATTATGCAGTAAGCCATGCAAATTTGTGGCTTGTGTGTGAACTACGGTAAATAAATTTGGATAGCATAAGTATGGTAAGTGAATGTCTTGGCAGTAGGAAAGGGACCTCACTCTTTGCTTATTAGTTTGCCCAATGTTGTACATACCATTACTACAATGATTTACACAAAGATAGTATTGTTTTCTAATACATACGTTCGTCGCCAAACCACTTGTTGCAGATGAGTCTCCATCAAAAATAAATTCTGGCACGGATATCTTCCGCTTTGTCAACCGTTGTATGAGGTCTGCCTTTGTTACTATAGCACAGTAAAGAGAACAAAAAACAAGATCAAGAATGAAAGCATACAAAAATTAAACATGTTGGTCGAATTGCTAGCACAGCAGTTACATTAACCGTTGTAATATGGTTAGCTAAACAATTTATTTGTACTTGTTGCATACTATGCCATAGAAGATTTTGCATTTATTTACTATATGCATTTAGACATACTGCTCAAAAGATGGGTTCAATGCATAGTTGATAGAATGAGCATTGAATACAAGATAAACGAAGACCCGCGTCCCTACAACCACGAAGAGAAAAATACAATCGCGTTCATTCATTGTAGGACTGGCAATCACCAAACGAAAGTGCACGCTTTGGGCTACATATAACCTGCATCATTTCTCTAGACGCCGCAGCCTTCCCCACGAAATACAAGTCAATTCCTTTTTTTCTCTCTCTCTGTCTTGTTCATCTGAAGCTACGACAGATGCGACAGGGTCTGTTCGCAGAAACCGAACATAGGTGTGTTCAAAGTATTGAAAGTGACACCGAGCATGATTCCACATTTTGCGTTCGTTAACTGCTTCTTTGATAACACTGCCAACTCGCACAGTCTAGTCATCCGTGAAGTTTGTAAACGCACCAAGAAAGCTGTAATTTCACTAAACGTGCTACAGGAGCCTTTTTGAGCACTGAAAGCCCCACGTCTTCCTTGCGATATTTTGTATCCCTTTTAGCGTCGTTTTGCATGCCCGGCGGTTTACGTCCCCTAACTTGCGGTGCGCGACAGCTATCCGTACGCATGCGGCACAATCTAAGCATAGGTACAGCGTCGAAGTCGAAACAGTTGATACATTCAAATGAAAATCACTTACCACCAAGCTCCACAATGTCCGCGAGGTAATAGTCCTCATCGCTGTGGTCCGACAGCAGTCCAGTGTCGCACCAATACACCAATTTTTTCTTGCACAGTTCGTTCACCGACGTAGGGGCATACTTCTTTATCAGTGAAATATGCACTATTGCCTTGGCACCGTCGTGGTATTTCACGAAAGCAAAGCTCGGCGTACCCGACGTGGCCATTGTTGTGTAGCACGATATTTGCACTGACTTCACTTCGCCACTTTCCGGATTGATCCTGGATTGACTACGAAATACATGATGACGATGATGATCGTGCTTCCCTTTGCATTGTTGGGCACCACACAGTGCCCTGATGGAGAAGAAATAATAATAAAATAAATAAAGTCCTAACCATTTCTATAAAAAACACGCACCTTGTAGACTGCGCCAGTGACAACCATTTAAATGGGCAGTCGCACGCGGCAGCAATGCACGCGGCAGGTGCGGGCGCCCTCGCGAGGTCGGATATGCTTCGAGCAGCTTCGAGCTTGTTTGAAACGCAGTTCGTTTAGTAGGATTCCCAAGACTTTATTTCGAAGGGGGCGAGAAGCTTGGATCCCCCCCCCCCCCAACCCCACCGGTTTCCAGATAGCATCTGCCATGCCATGTGAAAACCGTCACAATTATAACTACGGCCTTTTCGCGCAACCACGTCTGCAGACTGCATCATCCACTGCATAGTGCTAGTTTTCCACTTAGCAGTATATCTGGGGAAACTCTGCAGTTAAAGACACCGCAAATGCGCAGCGCACGAATACAATTCCGCCATGCATACAACACGCATAAGGGTGCCAAGGTGGTCAAAATTATAGTTTGTAGCCTCTGACAATGGCGTACCTCACAATCATTTTGTGGTTTTGACGGCCGTATCATTTATTTTAAAATAAGTACTGTGGCAGCCCCGCTGCGTAAGTTGTTCGCAAATAGTCGCAAATGGAACAAGACGTCGGCATCACGAGGTGATGGCAGAGAGAACAGACGTGAACGACATCACTATCGCGAGGAATTTGGTGTGGTGAACGGCAGGGGCCGTATTCTGAAATGTTCGCCTAGGCGAAATTTCGCCTAGGCGAACGTTTCAGAATACGGCCCCAGGTCGCGCTAGCCGGTGGCAACACATCGATCGCGCTTGCAGTCGGGAATGGTCGCGCAACCACTGCCAGTCCCCGGTATGCATGAGCCTTTAGAAGATAGGCATGGTCACACGCTATCGAACTGTGGGAAGTGCTTTTATTAGGCGCTTTTTTCCGCAATATTCCCGCTATATATATTCAGCATCGTTGGGGGCTCTGAAATTACCAAGAACGACTGTTTCTTTATATATAGAACGATGTAGTACGTTAATTGTCCTTACAACATATATTGTTACGGATAGGCCACGCATTGTAACAATATAAATGGTGTGCGCAATGGTGTTAATTAAATGACAGCATGATCGATGCAACGGCATACAGATAATTATCTCGCTCGGTCGCTCGATCGCTATGCTCCTACAACAGCCCTCACAAGGAGTAATGACATCTGCGTTAAAAGGAAGCTGGTACACTGCCTTGTCTGTTTCCCTTCACCTGTGTCCGTGTATATCTTTTTCTGTGGTGGACCTCTGAGAAATCGAACCGAAACTGGCTGTAACGTTGAAAAGTTGCAGTAATAAATTATTTGTGGTGTTTTT
This sequence comes from Dermacentor silvarum, assembly GCF_013339745.2. NCBI lineage: Eukaryota > Metazoa > Arthropoda > Arachnida > Ixodida > Ixodidae > Dermacentor > Dermacentor silvarum. Next base: position 28,350 of record NW_023606577.1, read on the forward strand.
TATGTCCTGCAGTTTTTGTTCTATAATTCAAGGGTCAATTCACTCAACGTAAGGACGTGGTCATTCAGAAATATGATGTAAGTTACTCCGTTAAGTTTGGGTATTGTTGACGAGTTTCATTATCATACCTGTAATAACGTTGAACTGGTGCGTGCACGTCCATGTGAACGGGCGTTGGCAAAGAGGTTTCATATGCTTGGTAGCTAAAACCAACGTTTATAGATGCTAGCTTCCATGAACGTTGGCTATAGAACAGCATCGGCAGCATCGGGCTGCTGTACGTGCTGGCAGACCAATCAAGGTACGCGATCGAACACTTCTTTAGAATCGGCCCGAAACGAGTCCAGACAGGGACCTCCAGCGCGTAGTACGCAGCATGAGAGGCATTCGTTGAAATGAACTGTCACTTCAACTGTAATTTCATAAGTTCATTTGTGCGCTGGCAGCGAGAATGCGCGCTGTCTACGTCATCTTTCAACTTCGTGCTTAGGCAGCAAGTAAATTCAGCTGCTTTGTCGTATTCACATGTTTAAAATTTATGTGTGCAAGGTTACTTGGACATTGTCACTCTTCTGCATTCGATGTACGAACACCGGGCCTCACCTAGCAGACGACACGGAACTTGCAATTGCAGTCCTAAACTTGATTAAAATTTTATTTGTGAATAATGTGTGTGTACGTTTATACAGACTGATACATATTTTAAAGTAAGATAAGTAGCTTTGCCATACATTACATGCATGCACTAAAAATAAACACTTGCTAGCGCCACTGTTGCTTTCTTACATAATCAAGTAGTCGCAGCAGTTCTGCAGGAACACTTTTGTTCTTGAGCTGTCGGTTTGCGTGCCTCATTTGTTGGTGTGATTGTGGTACCTGCATGGCAAGCTGATTTCGGCGACGCGCGGAAATCAGTGTAGCAAGCGTTGCACGATGAGCCAGGAGAAAGAGCGGAAGCGCCGTAAACTCTATTTAGTCGATGCGGACGCGCCCTTTGTTGTTCCACGCTCCACGCTATGGTACAACAAGCAGCGGCCCATCACGCCGAGCACCTCGGCGGCACAGCCTTTGACTGACGCCCTACCCGACGACGCTGCAGACACCGCAGATACTGCCAACTGCGATGAAAATCGCCAGCGAGGGATCGGCGTAGCTGCTTCCAGCGCTGATACTGACGACAGTGCCCTGGCATACTTAAGCGACGCACAGCCGCCAAGAACCACAAGTGAAGCTGGCATCACCAGTGACGACTTATTCGACGATGAGCAGACGGAATTTGTGGATGCCGTGAGCGAGAGTGGCTGCAGCGGTGAAGACAGTGACCATACCGACGAAGAACGAAGTGACCCCGCCAATGGGCCTGTGCCACAGTTCCATGACACCGAGCTGCTAGCTCAATGTGTCCGCCACTTCGGAAACAAAACACTGCCTTCTTCATCAACAACACTGGCTGAGGCTGTTGTGTTGATTATGGCGTTTGTTGTGGCGCATGGGCTCACTTGGTCGGCGGTTGATGATTTGTTAAAGTTGGTTGACGCTTTGTTTGGGCATCGGCCATCTGGTCTCCCACGCTCAAAATACCTGTTTCGAAAGCTTTGGGCTCCCAAATGTGAACAGATAGCCCAGAGACATTACTATTGCGAATTGTGTATGTCGCTTCTTGAGATGAGTGAGAACAAGAGGAGTCTCCACTGCACTATATGCCAGCTATCATACGATGTGAGTGAGGTGAAGAAGAAAGGGTGCTTCTTTGCTATTATGGACATAAAAGAACAGCTTCAACACATAATAGCAAGAGTCAAGGAGCTCCTTTTCAGCAGTCTATCAATGCTACGAGACGAACAAAGTTCAGGAAATGTAGTGACGACAGACATTGCAAATGGGGCAATTTGTAAAGGACTCCGCCAAATGGGTCTTATGAAATGGAGTGACTTAACATTAACTGTGAATACAGATGGGAGCCCATTGTACAAGTCCTCCAATGCCTCCATTTGGCCCATTCAATTGTCGATCAACGAGCTTCCGCAGCCCCATCGAAATGCAAATACCTTCCTCGCCGGCTTGTGGTTTGGGCGGAAACACCCTGATATGGCTCTTTTTATTGGGAAGTTTGTGAAAGCCTTACAGATGGTTGGGGAGATTGTGTGGCAGCATGGTGCTGTGGACCTGATCTCCAGAGTATACCTAGCTTGTGTCTGCGTTGATGCCCCTGCCAGAGCAGCTGTTGGAAACCAGACACAGTTCAATGGCTGCTTTGGTTGCCCATGGTGCCTAGCATGTGGAACACTGCAAGAAGGTAAGTTCGTTGCAGTAATATTTATTGTTAGATGACATTTCATACTTGTTATTATGGTACTGTGTTAGCCTTGCACTGTATGCTGAAATATTGGCAGACATATCACAATTTGGTAATTTGTCCGATTACTTTCAGAATGTATACATAGAAAAATTTTGACAAAACTGAGAGCATTGGTGAAAATTTCTTGGATTAAAGCCGCACAAAAAAAGGCAAGGATGGTAAAAATGAATGTGACAAGTGCCGAACTGTATTAAAAACACATTACATATTTGCAGAATTCAGGGGTGTAAGGGTTCGAAGACTTAGTGTGAATCATAAGTTACGCCTACCTGCATGGGAAGGTGGCAACAAAATAAATTTTAGCTGATTTAGTTCTTTTTTGTTTGTGATACCATGAACATAGTTTATTGTTTGTTTTACTTGAAGGATGTGGTAGGGTTTTTGGCCCTTGAAAATAGTAACCATGAAATATTACGCATCATTTCCTGTATGGTTAGTGTTGAGGATCATTACATAAGCATCATGCATTGTTTGTTTGGATCTGTAGAAGCACTCTTGTTAGTAAAGTTCTTTTCTAGGCAAATTTACCACTGAACTTGTAAACTTGACTCAAAAGTAGCTGCATGCTCAGGAGGAAGCCTGTAAGTGTGCTTTTTAGTCTGTAGATAGATTATAACAGCACCATTAAAAGTGTGATCTAACTCTAGTGTCTATCTGCATTTCAGGACGTCGTCTCTACATCAACTCGGAGCCGCCTGCACCAGAGAGGACAGCAGCAGGCATACGCAGGGACATGAAACTTGCCATGGAGCTGCAGACTCCAGTCAATGGACTGAAAGGGCCATCAGCTTTCTGGCCTTTGCAGTACCTGGACCTTGTCGAGTGCTACACTGTGGAGTACATGCATTGTGTGTTACTTGGGGTGACCAGGCAGTTCACGGAGTATTGGTTCGATTCCTCTCACTGCCATGAAAAGTTCTACATAGGTCAGTATTCTGTTGTTTTGGCAGTTTCTTGATCTTGCAACTAATGTGCATGTGAAGCTTATTTGCTGTGCATATTGATTGAGTGGGCTGTTTCGATTTTCACTTCTGGCTATTATCAGACTGCCAGAGCATCAACTAGCCCAAGAAACTACTTTGTAACGAACCAGACATGCATTTTTCCTGGATTGTTGTGCACACTGAATTCAGGAGCACATGTGTTTTACAGCGTAAGCTGTTATGGGCTCATTCCAACAGGCGCTTTCGGTGGCTATAGTGTTTTTTATAAAAGTAAGCAAAAGTGAGCTCAGCTGACTTTTATTTACTTCTAGCTTTACCTTCTAAAGCCAATTTTGCTTTGCACGATGGTTTCATACAAGAAACAGCAAAAATATCGCTTTGCGTGAACCGCATACAACGCACTCAAACATGCTGCGTTGTCTTGCAGGTTATTCATTCTTGTTTCACCCATTGCTCTGCTTTTTAGCCTAGATTTTTTAGCGGTTCACAGACTGTGTTGAGTGCATTCGAGCGCCAACTACAGCCCCAGCTTTTTCAGCTTGTGTACCAGAGTCACCACGAGCGTTAACTTTCTGAAATCGAAGCTTAAGCAGCTTGTCACAATTGTTTACACATATATAAAGGTATCCTGTGGCCAGCCTGCTTTTCCAGTTTTGTAAAATTATGGTCATTTCCTTAACCATTAAAGCTGGCGGTCAGCGTTATCCTTGAGAAAAGACCTGGAGCAATCAATTTTGAATGTAGGACCATTTTCATGAGATTTCACGTAGTACCGGATATGTCTGACAGCGTATGTAGTGTTGTGCAAAAATAAATGGTGGGACTGCACGCAACCTGTGTTGATCATACAGAACATTGCAGAAGTGATGTATTCTCTAGTGCAACCATTTAATAATATCACTTGAGCTCTTTGGCAATAATAATGAGATATCTTCAAGTGGGTAGTGCATGAATGACCAAACTGCTGATCACACTGGCCGCTGCTATTCAAGCAGCGGGTTTACATTTTTACTGGCCAGTTGTACTAGCATTTGATTTTACAACCGTTCGGGCATCTTCAGGTTGTCTTGGGATCCCAATTTTTGTGACAGTGATGCTTATTCCTATCAGGGCCAGAACTAGCTAGCTGCTGTCTGGCTGCCAGTGGGCTGTCCAAACCTAAAATTGAAGAGGCCCACTGGCTTACAGACATTCATTCCAGAAATGTACATGATGTGAACTGTATGAAATGGTCTTGCAGGACGACCAAGCACCCTGAATTTCCTGAACCGGCGCCTGAAGGGCATTCAACCGCCACATCATATTACACGCCTGCCTCGCTCAATCCAGGAAAGGCACTTTTGGAAGGCCCATGAGTGGCGAAATTGGCTTCTGTACTACTGCCTACCGTGCTGCCAAAATACTCTGCCATCACCCTACATGAAGCACTTCGCAATTCTTTCCGAGGCCATTTTTCTGCTCCTTCAAGAGCAACTCTCACCTCCGGCCATTGCCCAAGCAGGTGAGGAGAAATTTTGTGTATCCTAATCAAGCAGTTTTCACACATGCATTTTGTACTCAGTAGGGTTATTTGAAAAACTGTACATTGATTGTACAAAAAAAATAACAACATGCATTTTTGTATTCAAGGAGCTGTGACATAGTTGTCCTATATTATCACTTTATCATTGAAACTGAGAGTAAAGGGCCCATAATGGACATGCACCCAAAAAATTCGTCTTTTAAGCGTGCATTCTAATAGAAATTTCACCTTAAAGTGACAGCCCCTGAACATCTCCCACTGACAGTGACTGCCATTTTGATATCTACTGTGTGACATCAGGAAATGTGGAGGAGGAAGAAGTGGTTTTGAACAGAGGGAGACCACAGTAACTGTCTTGCACATTGGGCGACACCTCAACTGCATTTTAGAGGAAGGGAATGAGGAAGGAAAGAGAAGCACAGTAGAGAGAGGAGTAAAGCAAGGGCGGCGCATGCATGGCCAGCTCGGCAGCGACAAACATCCAGATGGGAATACTTGGTTTGTAATTAAGGTGGTTCTGTGAATCATAGGGGGTGCATGCTGCTGTGCTGTATTCTTTGAAACAGTGTGATACCACAATGGATGAATTGCTGTGCATGCTCTGGTACCTAACAGCACCGCTGGCTGTGATGGCTCCTGGAGTTCGGCCTCTTATGCACTGAACTCCACATCTGTTGCAGCACTGTTGCAAATATATGCTGAGCACAACAGAACATGTATCAAATTTGTTTTTGTTTTCATATTTTTCTGGACTTTTAAGTGTTGTAGAGCCTTAGAACTAATAATTTGCCTGGCTGCTTTTGAAACATGACAGAAATGCAGGTCAATGAAGGGCATGGGGGCTGTTGTCACTAAGTACATAATGATCATAATGCATACATAGGTTCATTTTCATAAACAGTACTTTTTCATAAGTAGTTGTGTATAGTATTGAATTTAAACATGGGATGTCTTTTTATTTCAGATAACCTTCTTCGACGTTTCGTCAACCGAGCTGCGGCATTGTACAGTGATAGGTGCATGACATTCAACGTGCATCAACTCCTGCACTTAGCACGGGCTGCCCGCAACTTTGGCCCACTGTGGGCTCATTCAGCATTTGGGTTTGAGAGTGGGAATGGCCAGCTTGTCAAGTTAGTTACAGCAGCAAATGGTGTGCCTGAACAAATCCTGGAGCGTGTGATTCTCTCCCAGGAGTTGAAGCTGTTGCTTTGTTCAACAGCAATACCGTTGACAACTAAGCAGTTGTGCCATGATTTCCTGCACTATCCAAATGTAGAAAAGGCTCAGCACATACAAGGTGCTTGCATGTTTGGTGCACCCAAGGATGTGCCTGTGGTGTTGCCTGCAGAAAGAGATTGTCTGAAGATAGCCCTGAACCATGTACCTCATGTACAAGAACATTTTCGATTTTTGTATCGGGGAACGATATTACATAGCAGGGAATACAAAAGAAGCAGCAAAAGTGATAGCAGCATTTTCGAGTCAGATGGTGGCGAGTTTTTTATTGTTAAAAGAATTTTCGAAGTTGTTGATGACAGGTTTCCAAGCAATGGCGAAGTTCTTTTGCTTTGCCGAAAAGTTGTCTGTGAGGAACCTGAAGTCGGTATGCCAAGTCACATAATGCCATGCTTTTTTTCTTTGCAATACCCGCTCGTAGCTCTCAAACTCAGCAGTGTTTCAAAGCCCTGTATTTTGATATCATTTAGTGATGACGAGAAATTTGTGTGTAAAGTCCCCAACCTCATTGAACGGGACTAATTCACATGTTTTCGTGATGGTGCATTAGGTCTTTACGAAAAGGCACCTTGTTAGCATTTTATACAATTTTTTTTACTAATAGATGTATATTATGCATTTGATTGCCATTCTTAAGGTACTAGATTTGTGAACTGTAATGCACTCGGCACTGCAACGAGTTCTGTGCATACTGTGAACTGTGTGTGTGCTAGCTGTGTTATGTCCAAAGCAAGCAGCAGCAAGCCCAGAAACATGTCCTAGCAAACTCAACGTCAGGGTTTTTCTTGAGCGACTTGAAAAGCTTTTCTTTATAGCAGCACTGTCCAACTTTCCTCATATAGAATCCAAGGTGTAAAACTGCACCTGTATGTGCAGCCTTGCTGTTTCCAACTTCGCAATTGCGTTTGGTAGAAATCCATACTGCTCAATGCTGTAAAGCCTCCTGGAAAGGGTATCACTGGTCACACTTTCTTGAAGTGCTTTCGCGACAGCATTTGTCAGCTTCATCTTTTTTTTTTCGCAGGCTTTCTGCCTCGTACATTGCTGCTTGTAAGAACGTGCCCAGTGCGTTACCACAGGCTCAGGAGGCAAGAGAAGGTTTGCTGTAGAGACAGATATTGTAGGAAAGATATTGCTTCACTGAAGCAAACACATTTACGGTTGGGTGCATATTGTGAACCTTCTCAAATGCAAAGAAGAGTGTCAGGAATGCAAGTGAAATGCTTGAAATTTCAAAACATGCATTTGAGATTTTGGAATGCAGCTTTTATATATGAAACTTGGTTGTTATGGCAATCGTTCTTTCGTACGGGCAGCTGGTTTATTCCACAAAGAGTCCACTAACACAGAGGACTGAAGGTTGGGAACAGCATCTATCGAGTGGATACACCAAGCATGGTGGTCACAAAGTGGTGGCAGGGATAAATTGTTTCATCCATTTGAAAATGCATGGCCGAGACACCTGCATGTGCGCGAATGTGGTCAACGTTTTTCTTGTAAATTACTTCAAGTCGTGTCAGGACAGTTTTGTCGAAACCACTTAAGGGTGACCTTCTTAATGGCTGAGTAACCAAGCTTGGTAAATGGAATATTTGCAGACACAAGGGCCTTCACAAGATCATTGTTGAATTCGCACTGGCGATGTTCTGTCTTTGGAAAAGCATCTTGAAGGTCTTCCCTTCTTCCTGAATTTGCTGCTTCTGTATTTTTGCTTTTATCAAGTTACATTGCCTCATACTCCTGAATATTGTTTCTACCATATCATTCCTTGTTGAGGTGATTTATATGCTTCAAGCAATAAGCGCACCTCACCGAGAGTCTGTTTGTTCCAATGCCTTCGTCCTTTCATTCTTTCAAATGCCATTTTAGAGATGTCATCGCTGGTTTTGCCCATGCAGATGCAAACTGCTTCTCACTAGCCATGCCATGAATGAAAGAAAATGAGGTGTGAGTGAAACAAAGAATACAGTATCAGGCGAATAACCATAATGTGACGAATAAGTGGTTGCTAGCTACTTGAGGTGACTTCGCCCTCTGCTTGCGAGCGCCACGGACCGCGCACGACAGCAGAACTTGGCCGAGATGTTCACAACAGCGTATGGTACCCCTGCTCGATGTTATTTCTCCAAGCAGGAGGGATGGTTCAGGGCCCCTTTAAACAGTGTTTTAACAAGTGCACCTAATACTCTGATTAACCCCTTAACCGTTTTATTATTTTGACAATTTCTATGCCTAAACTGCTTATTTAAAAAAATTTTGATTTTGAATACTTTCCTTCTAATATTTGACTTTATAATTGCTCATGATAAAGGAGGCCAGTTATCTGCTGGTATTTAATAAAAAAACAGCAGAAGCTCAGTTCGGGAAGCTTTATCAAGTTGTCAGGCAATGTTATATTGAATGCCGTACCATGCATTCGTGAGGACACTTCATGGGGATGTCATTCATGTCGATGCGCCATTAATGACGTGCACTGGCAATAGTGTCTTCTGGGTAGTCTTCCTCAGCTGATGAACTGCTAATTTCGTAGTCATCGCTTTCGCTTCCAGAAACGAAGCGAACTTCCGTTTCTGAATTATTATCGTGCGAAGAGCTAGATCATGGGGAAAGGCTTCTTTTTCGTGATGACAGACCTCCAATGTATGCGTCGTTTCCACAGGACGGCATTTTTTAAAGCACGAGTTGTGCCGCAAATAAATGTGAAAGGGAGGTTGAACAAAAAAGAAATTACCTGCGCAGTGCTGCCATTTGCGAAGCGCCACACCAGCTAGCCCGCCAACGAGCGTGTCTTGTTCAAAACACTCAAAAGTAGGTAATGTCTCCTGCAGACGAGCTCGCCCAAGACAGTTTTGAGACAGTTCGGCAAAGACGAGCTGGGCTCGTTTGAAACGTACGGTTCAGGGGTTAAACATGATTTCGGTCAAACATGTTATTGATGCAACTGAACAGTTTATGTGAACTTGCTAGGGGTGTATTTTATATGTAAATGTTGGTATAAATCAGAAAATGAGCCATTGCACATTTCAAGCGTCTATTTTCACTGTAGGGATTATCTGTTGCATCATGCGTACAAAGCACACAGCAACATACAGATCCCATTCAATGAATGAACCTGTATTCACTCGAACACATTCTTAACTGTCTGCTGATGGTTGTTCTTGTACGCGGGGCTTGTCATAATGCTGATGGCATCTTGGAAGCCGCAACAGTTTCACTCCTTATGGGTGAAACTGTTGCAAATGTCCCCTAGTTCTTTAGAACCTTCGTAAGGGCAGATCTGGGGCATCTGTGGGCACTACAGGTGCTTTGATCTTCTGCAGGTCTCTCTGGTGTAGGATGCTCTGCCGCTTCTGGTTTTTCCACTTCAGTTATTGGCGTGGATGGTGGTTCGTTCATCTCCTGTCGCTTGTAAATGTGAGTTTGCACGTGATTTGCATGTTGCCTTCAACCCCCTGCTCAATCGCTACTGTTGACATTCGTGCTCTCTTGGTTGACTTCACAATTCCAGGCGCCCGTTTGGGTTGTCGGGCTCTGCACTGGCAGTCCAGCAGATGTTGGATTTCTTTGCATGTGAATGCATGCATGAGAGCTTAATTAAGCTCTCCATTGCATTCTTGGTTCTCATTTGGTGGACGGCAGTTCTTTGTTCTAATCAGAAAACTCAGTAACATATATCTGACAGGGATTAGCCACCTTTGACTATACACTTGTGACAGTATCAGCAAACAAAACTGCGCCAAACCAAAGCTTACCAATAGCTTACCAAAACCGCATTGGTAAGTTACTGCCAGATACCATCTTCACTCCATCTTTTACTGTGCACACATCCCTCTCAACCAGGCCATTTGATTGAGGGTGATAAGATATTGTAGCGGGATGTCTGATGTTCTTTCCCTTCATAAAATCTTGAGAAACTGGTGCTGTGAATTGCTGCCAATTGTCTTTGCAGTGCAAGGTAAACCAAACTACGTACGTAAGGACTTGTCACATTGCTTCAGCAGTTGTGGCGTGCATTATTGTCTGAATTCATAATATTTAATTCAGCATCTATTATGATAAGCAACATGCTTCCTTAATTGAACCTGTGCAGTCTATGAAGAGTCATGGCCATTTATCTCCAGTTCCTGGACATATATTTGGTGCCTGTGCTGGTGACATTGTGCTGGCTTGTGTGCATATATATGTCACACAGCCCCATATGAATCATTCAATGGCAGTCTATTCCTGGGTACGAGAGCAATGTTCAGGCTAAGTTCTTTGTTGCCGCCATGTGCCGGAGTGTACGTGCTCATCCAAGACGTGTGGTACACGTGACATATTGCTGCTGCCAGCACTGGTAGTCGGCTCCAGCCTACCAAGTCACGACACATGGACATTTCGATTTTCTTAATGAAAATATGGCCAATTTGTTCGTCTTGCTTTTCCATATATTAAGGTCAGCCATACTGGATCCAGCTCTTGACCTTAAACAAGTCGTCGTCCACCAGCATCAAACCCACCAATTCTTTAGTGCTGGGGGGACAGCTTTCTAAAACTTGCGTGTAGAGTGCATGCTTCAGTGCTGCACTCGTGTCATCGGTGTCTGGGTGTGGAAAGGGCAAACATCTGCATCTGTTATTTTATATGTAAATGTTGGTGTAAATCACAAAATGAGCCATTGCACAACATTTCAAGCATGTATTTTCACTGTAGTGATTTTCTGTTGCATCATGGGTACAAAGCTTACGGCAGCATACAGTACTCCACTCAACGAATGAACATTTATTCACTCTAACAAATTTTTAATCGTCTGCTGAGGGTCGTTCTCCATGCGGCTCGTCCGTATGCCAGCGGTTCACTGGAAGACGTAGCAAATGCATTCTTTTCATGGTTTCCTTCAGCAATTCATTCTCTTGAATCACTGCTTTTCCCTGGGCTTCTGTTTTTATGACTTCAGAGATGGTACATGCAGTTGCGTGTTACTAAGAATAATGCCTCTATTTCCTTTCAACAGAATACTGGTAATATTACCAGTATTCTAGTTATCGTGTAGTTATTATTAACTAGACGACCATCAAATATTTTGTTGTTTCTCAATGTGCATTGTAATATGAAGAGATGAATACTGAAGATATTCAGTATAGTGCCTTTTTAATGTGAACTACATGTCCACATGGTGTGTTTCAAATGTGATTTCATATATTACACTTCTCAAAGTTCCCTCTCATGGTTTTCCAGTATTACAGCTTCTCCTCACTTTTTTCTTTGGAGACGATGGCGTGCCTCATAATCAGAACTGGTTTCGGCACGTGAAAACCCCACAAAGGAAGACCTTGTAGACAAAGAACCTTGTCCTAAGCCAAGCTTTCTGTGTGCAGGTAATATGAAGTTTCACATTTTGAAAAGCTAATTGTCACAGAATGGAGCTTTTTGATCGTCTTGGATGAAATGTCACATTTTGTTTGCATATCAGGTGTTGATTTTTGTGATATATGTACTGCACAGTTTTGTCAATATATGCCAAACATTTACACCGTGCAACAATTTTTAATTTTGTTTGTAATGTAGATGTATCATGATCAAATAGTGCATTTTGTTATCTTTAGATATGTATACTATTGTTGGCACAAATTCATTGTTACCGGCCTGTACTGTGATATTCCTTTGGCCAATTATATATAGCTGTCTGTCAACAGTGATATGTTAATAAATTTTTTTGATCTGTGTATTTACTCGGTGTTTGCTGTCATACCTTCCAAAAACTAGTGCAGAATAAGAATGATGCAACAATACACTTTTGGAATTTTTGACTGGAGATAAACTTGGTTTGTAACTATATGCTTCTCATAAAACCTTACTGTGCACTAGCTGCTATCGCCAATATAAGCTTACTGTATGCTTTAATTGGCTAGCTGTGTAAATAGTTCGCAGACACAGATATTTAAGTGATATGTATCACTTGAACATCTTGTACCATGCAATTGTAACAATTTGTACCATGCAGATATGCATGAAAGCTCTTACAAAGCACAAACAATTGGCAAGTCATCCGCTTGGGGCCAGACATACAGCACAGAAGTGCATACCAGGTACACATGAATCGATCTACAATTAAGGCACAAAGACATGTTTACGAGGCACATTTGGATCCACACGTAGCAAATATGCTTCGATACGTGGCACATATTGAATAGATAGATGGCTCGTAAGAACGTTTGCGTGGCTCCTAAGAAGGGATACGAGGCTCGCAAGAAGGGATACGAGGCTCGCAAGAAGGGATACGAGGCTCGCAAGAAGGGATACGAGGCTCGCAAGAAGGGATACGAGGCTCGCAAGGACGGATACGAGGCTCGTAAGGACGGATACGAGGCACGTAAGGATGGATGCGAGGCTCGTATGAACGGATACGAGGCACGTAAGAACAGATACGAGGCACGTATAATTTCATACGAGATTTTTCGATAGGGGTATTAAAGGCCGCAGCATAGCGACAAACATACATGTAGCACGAAGTGTGCTTGAATGTTGTGATGTTTTAGGCGAACGCGTGGCAATGATGCAGCTCGACCTGGCAAAAGCTTTTGACCGTGTCTCGCACGAGGTTTTATTCGGCATTCTAGAACACTCAAATGTTGGCCATGTAATACTAGAAGGCGTAAGAATGGCGTACACGGACTGCACCACGCGTATTATAGTCAACGGTGACCTTACGGAGAGCGTGAACGTTCGCTCCTCAGTGAGGCAAGGATGCCCTTTGTCACCTTTGCTGTTCGCACTTTATCTCGAACCGCTCTGTTTGGCCATTGACCACAGTGAAGCTATTACGGGCTTCAGGCTGCAGACAGCACACGTCAAGATGTTGGCTTACGCAGATGATGTTGCGGTATTCTGCTCGGACAGTGAGAGCATCAAACAAGCCACTAATATCGTTTGTGAATTTTGTGACTGCACCGGTGCCCAAATAAACTGGGATAAGAGTTACGGGTTTTGGCATGGCGACTGGAATGTCACGCCAGAGCACTTCTCTCGCTTACGTTGGTCGACAACTCCAACGCGTTACCTAGGCGTGCCACTTGAATCTTATCGTGAGCCAGAAGCGTACTGGTCTGACCAGGCGCAATGCGCGAAAGAAACGTCTACTGCGTGGCAAGGCAGGCAATTGTCTATTTTTTCAACATTTTTCTCATTTCGAAAATCTGGTATGTGATGATTGTGTTATGTGCATCCCGAATTAGCATACAAAAACTCCACCGTGTTTTTGCTGTTTTTATTTGGGCATCCACCTGGGAGCGGACTAGCCGAACGAATTTGTTTCGCCCTGTTAAGAAAGGAGGGCTTGGTCTTGTTCATTTGTTTTTGAGACAGGTTGTCTCACGATTTGTGTATTTACGGGATCAAAATCACCAGTTCCTCCGTACTGTCATGCAAATGAGGCTGTGGCGACTACTCCCGGAACTTATAGTGTCGTCGCGTGAAATGATTAACGGTTCTGTAACCGGGTACCTACGCGAAGTGGTTCTCTCGTTCAGGTTGCTGAACGCATGATTTTCTTTAGAGTATTTATTTAATGTTAGGAAGGAAAAACTATATAAGGACCTAGTGGAAAACATGCTCCCAGATCCCTTGTACCGTATCCAACATAGCGGAGGCCCAGGACAGGATGTGCTCAAACGAGTAAAGAAAATGCCTATACAACCATCAGTTAAAACCTTCTTCTTTCAGTTTCACACGAACACACTAGCTGTTAAAACCTGGCTTAAAGATAAAGGCATCTTTGTACCCCGGGCTACTTACTGCTCCTTATGCAAGAAACCAGAAACGATCGAGCACGCATTTCTAGATTGTTGGGACCCAATCTTTCACTGGGATGTGCTTCAGCGCACATTAAAGAAACAATTACCCCTTGACCCATATGGCATTCGTTTCTTGCCGGTAGACGTATCCGAGGATATTCCGTACCATTTGATCATGGTCCTGGGACTCCACGCCTTGTGGAAAACGAGAATGGAATATCGGCATGCTGATGAAAATGTACGCCCTGTTCGCGAACATTTTATCGAAAGTGTTGTGCGTGTGCGAGATGTGTATCGTGCTCTAGCCGATCCACCAGACTGGATCCCTGTATTTGATGTGTTGGCTTGTATGAAAAGATTTTAATGCCGCGGTAGCCAAAGTCTGGCTGCCACGTTTTGTTCCCTGTAACGTGTTATTTCGGCAATAAAGAAAAAAAAATCGGCGTGGCGTAGTGGTAAGATACTGGGATTGGGATCTGTAGGGCGAAGGTTCGAATCCCCGTAGATTTTTTTTTACTTTTTCTTCTTTTTTTTCATTGCATTACTACGTTCTCTGTTTCTTTCTGTATTCGAAAAAAATATATAAGGTAGCCAGGCACCACGTATTTCTCGCTCTAGAGCTGCATTTCGCACCAGTACCTCGCGCCCAGCGCCTCCCAAGTATGCCGCGCCTTGCCAGCGTCCCAGTATCCAGCGCGCGACACTGGGCCCATAATCAGGCATGGCACTGGGCACTGGATACTGGGTTTTGCAATAGGGTAGCGCCGCGCGTTCGGAAGCGAGGGGTCCCTGGTTCGATTCCGCGCTACGGACACAACTTTCGGATTTTTTTTTTTCATAAAAGTAGACGTGGCTATCTACTACGACGACGACTACTACTACTACTACAGAGGAGGGACAGACCCACACCCTAAGGAGCTTCGCCCCTAAAAAGTCAAACCCAAGGATAACGTCGAGAGGGAAGTTGTCGATCACAGCTAAGAGAACAGAAGTAGGGCGGCCGGCTATACTTAAACGTACAGTACACATTCCGCGAACAACCTGCACGCCACCGTCGTGCACACGAAGCACTTGTGCAGCTGCTGGGGTGAGGACCTTCTTTAAACGTCTACGTAGGCTAGCACTCATCACAGATATGTGGGCTCCAGTGTCGACGAGTGCTTGGACAGGTACGCCGTCTACTTTTACGTCAATTATATTTCTCTTTGTGGGCACAGACAGTGGATTTGCTGCAGTAGTTGTCAATGCAGCACAACCTGCGAGGGCTGCAGTTTAGTTTTCCGAAGGAACGCGGTCGAACGCCACAAGGTTCGAAAGGCGACGTGGCTGCGGCGAACGGGGAGATGGGCGACGTGTTTGTGGTGAACGAGACTGGTGTCCGCGAGGCGATGGTGAGCGACTGTACCACGTGTTCCTGGCAGAGTTGCGGGCACTGTTAGACTCGGCGGAGGGCAAAACACGGCGGGAATTTCCATGAAAACGTTTCAGGTTGGTCGGCGTGCGAGGTGTTGAGGGCCACGAGTTGCGACAATATCGGGCAACATGATGGATACGGCGACAGGTGAAACATATTGGCTGGTCGTCCGCAGTTCTCCACTCAGTCGGGTTGCGATAACGCGGAGAGAAGCGTCGCGGTAGATCAAACAGAGTAGAATGGCGTTCGTTGGCTCTGGGGTTGGCGACAGCACATACAGAATGTAAACCAATGCTTTCAAGTTCCTGGCGAACGATGGCTTGAACGAGAGGAACTGAAAGAGGGGTAGCGTCAGGGCGACGCGAACAGAAAGCTGTGGGCGCCATCGCTTCCAGTTCACGTCGAACGATTCGCACACGTCCTCTGATGGCGACGCATGCTGCTGTGTGGGCTGATCTTCACAAGTCAACGTTGCGGCAGTATTGGGGAGTCTGGCGAATGGTTGCAGGACGCGGCGGCTTTTGGCCTGCCCGAATTGTCGGCACTCTTTAATGATAGCATCAACTGAAGAACAGCCTTAGCACATGAGCAGATTAAAGGCATCGTCTGCGATTCCCTTCAGCACATGCCCGACCTTCTCAGCTTCAGTCATGTCGTGATCGCCTTTACGACAACTCGCCAGCATGTCCTGGATATACGAAACATAGGACTCTGTGGTGGATTGGGCGCGGGAGGCGAGTTCCTGCTTAGTGGCAATCTTACGGCGGGCTGGTTGGCCAAACAACTCTTTTAGCTTCTCTTTGCATTGGTGCCAGCTGGTCAGCTCCTCTTCGTGGTTTTCGTACCAGACCTTTGCCGTGCCTCTTAGGTACAACAGCACGTTAGCTAGCATAGGCGTAGGGTCCCATCTGTTGACTCCACTCACGCGTTCGTACATGGCTAGGCACTCTTCAACGTCGGCGCCATCGGTCCCACAGAAAGTTCCGGGATCCTTGGCTTGTACAACCACAACCGATGGGGACGACGACGTAGCTGGCCATGGTTCCGTTGACGTTTGAGGCGGCGAGGACGTTGATCCCGCGTGCTCACCGTCAGTCATGGTGGGGACGGTGATGCGACGTCCACTGCGGAGCTCCGTGTCCAGCCTTGGTACCCCGCACCTCTAACCAATGTGTTACGGGGATGTTGGTAGTATAGACTGGATGCATTTACAATATATGCAAAAGTAGGGTTAGTGTGGTCAAGATAACTGACCAGCAACAACACAAAGCAGCCAGTGTCTCTCGATCTTCTTCTTTTCTTTCCTCCTATCCTTCCGTAACAATATGATTCGCATAAATGCACGTTCTGGCAGCGTAGCTGTATAGCCTAGTGGTTACGACGCCCGCTTTGGGACCGGAGGTACGCGAGCTCGAAACCCACCTCGGCAAGAAAGTTTATTTATTTTCTTTCTTGGTAGTTTCTTGATACGCACCACAAATTACGGCTGTTAAAGAAAGAAGAAATTCGGCAGAGACATTTCAAACTGCTTACGTGTGGGTATGCGAAAGCGATATGTTCCTTTTGGTGCAGTGTTGTACGGAACGGCGTTCCAGGAACTGGTTCTTTTTGGGAGGAACGGAGGAATGCCACCATTCCTTTAAGGGCCGGTGGAACTGTAACGGTAATTCGTTATTTTTACGAAGGAACGGCGTTCCTTCTGTAAACGTTCCACTGCACTAAACAGGCGCACCGACGCACGCACGTATGCAGCACATCATGCAGGGCGCAAAGAACTACCGCTTGTCTGTCACGTGACTATTGTGCAATTACTGTGCAGTTTCATGCAACATCAACTAGCGTACGTTGCGTAATCTGAATTTGTTAATTACTTACTATGTTCCTTTTAAATTCTTTGTAATATCAGGTAATATGGCATAATTGTAAAGCTGCCTTCCTGGTGCGCACTGAAGTTTCTTCCACGTACCACCAGGTAAAATTATATGATTAGAAAGTTACTTTTTAATAATTGCACCATTTGTTTAGCCTGCTCAACCCACTTCCTTCCGTAATGCCTTCGAGTGCGGGCGGCGCAAATAAATATATTATTAAACTGTAAAAAATATTTCTTGGATGAGGGGTGGTCACCTGCGGCAATGTTTAATCCTCATCATCAGACAATATTTATGTCTATCGTAGGACAAAGGCCTCGCCCAGCGATCTCTAATGACCCCTATCCGGCGATGTATAAAATATGTGCATTATTTAAAGCTACATAGTTTAACGCTACATAGCTAAACTCAGATAATCTTCTGGAATGACTAGTCAGCTGTTCCTCTTAGCTGCTTATTTTGTCTGTACATGAAAGTGTCTGGTCTTATTTGCTCAAATGACAACCTAATTAACGAGCTCTTGAAACTCATATCGCTTTGGTAAATAAGTTGCTATGTGTTTTTGGACTCGCGCTAAAATAAAAAAAAAACGTACATTACTTTATAAATACAGTGGAAGAAATTGCCGCGAAAAGACAAAGCCGTGTAATACATTTGAGATTTTCATTACATGCCTATAGCCAGGATGTTTATGCAACCAAATGATTGTGTATTATTACATTCTCAAATTCCTACGGCATTTTCTCTATGTGGAGAAGCCCGTTTAACTTTTAAATGATTCACAATTCGACTTTGTGATGTTTCGACCATATATTCGATAGAGAGAAATGTGCATGACCAATAGGAACATATGTTGGAGGCAAAAATTCCTATCAAATTTTGCAAAATAATCTGTGTTTACCAACTGAATAGCATATTCCTACCTTGGAACAGATAGGAAATTGAAATGAATCATATGCAACAAAGTTTGCAGTGCGAGTGTTATGAAGTACAGTTTCAGTTTTATTTCTTTCAATTTATGATATATGATAGTTGATGTGATGACTTCAATTTCTTGTTTTATGTTTAGGCTACACTGACACTGCACAAACTATATTTTTGTCATAATACGGAATACAGGCCGCAGAGTGCGGCTCATAAACACATCGGGATAATGAGGTGTAATTTCTGGATACATTTCTCGCTATGGGTAATATAGGAGCCGCTTTCTCACAATTATGTCTTGGTTGAGAGCGCGTTTGCTGAAAGTGGAGTGATTGTCCGCGCTTTCCGTATAGCTACCGAAGTGACTGTGACAGCCTTTCGCTGTTTAAAGCTTTAAGCCTTTCGATGCCAAGCGCGCCTGAAATATACACAAACAACGCGCTTGTCCGGAATCAGAAAGGTCGCAAGCATCATGCGAAGGGAGGGATTACCCTTCGACGGGTTAGTTGCGTCCTTGAGCAAAAAAGAAAAACCGGGGAGTGACAAGTCATTTTTAACAACGGGCTGTCGCTCTTATCGTTATCACAAATGACGACTTACGCCAACGTACTGCGCTTTGTCGGAAAGCTGTTATGGTTCATTCTTTAGAAAGGGTATTTATGTTTGCCGCAACGTAACTTAGGTCATCGGGGCAGATTTTAAAACGAAAAGGTCTTGGGTCAGGCGGTGGTACCTAGGTGACATGAAAGCCCGAGAAAGATGGACTTGTACAGTCACTTTCTTTTGGAAGCGCTGATAACGTTGCAAGTTACATCACAATAGAACATCTTAATGGTATTTTTCCTAATATTTTAACAGAAGGCTAATCAGTCCTGATATTATTAAACTTATTACTTTTTAGCAAAGACACTCTCCGATGACTTCAATATATATACAATAAAGGGCTCTGTAATTTCCACCGTGACTTTACGTAGGTACGTTGGCGCACTTCATGTAATAATCCCAGTCAGCCTACTCACATATACCGCATTACTAATCACATCTACCATGGCCTCGGCTACATCCCAAGAAGCAATTGCCTACCTATTTTGATTACTTGAAACTCGGTAGGCTTAAGACAGGCCAAAATTTGAATAGGAATGCGTAGTGTAGAATTAGTATGGAACCTATCGTGATATAGAACGTATGCGTTACACTTGAGTCTGTCCAGAATCGGACAGTAACATTCATTTACTTTGACTATTCATTTATCATCAGTGTTAATAAACAAAACGCCTGCTGTGCCGATCTTTCCCCCCACCTCACCCCAAATTCAGTTGGGCGCAGGCTACCACCCTGCGTCTGCTACAAACAAATACGTACCCTTCACCCGCCCGCCTCCACCTTATATTCCCTGAAGTTTACAGCACCCCCAACTGCCGGTGCTGTGGCACTCACCCGGCTATATGCTTCCGCATATGCTGTGGGAGTGCCCAGCACAGTACACTCACATTCACACCACGACCCTCTCGTCGAGGTTGCGTGAGGCTCTGCGGAGCTCCGCCCTCGACGACCAAACCTGGGCGACACAGCACGCGCGTGAGGCGGCGGTGAGGCAAGTCTCGACGTCCCCTCATCGCTATGTTTGCGTCGTGAAGTCGCCTGAGCTTGCACAAGTTATACAATTCTACGCTCCAATATTCCATCATCAAGAGTTCGCGCTTGTCATCACGAATAAGCTAAAAAGAAACCTCGCCTTCAGAACGTATAGTCAGCGTCAAAAGCTTTCGTACCGCAGAAGGTGAAAAAATATTTATATTTCTGCGCCTTAGTCACGCATCGTAGTACAGCGTATACTGGTCTGCAGTAAACAAAACAAAAGTTTTGGATAGTTTTACTGGCTGCGGGCGTAGCAGCGTTGAAAATGAACTTATACGCAGAACCTCGGCTGCGTAAACTTTTGGCGGCGACTGTGCGATTGAACACCTGCATTTTCTTTATTCTGCACACAATTTCTTCAATGAATGGTCTTCCAGCCAACGTCATGCAGTGCTTACACCTGGTTAATTTTTAGGACAGCCATCTCAGACATGACTTATTAAGTAGAAGAACTGAACTATTATGTAGTACGTCATTATTATCACCAATCAGGTGTAATAAATATGTAAACAAATAAAGGATAATAACATTGCCTATGAAGTTTTACTAAAATCTCAGGACTACTTTAAAACTTCGAATGTTCGTCTTGTGTGCGTCCCTATAATTTTAGAAACTGAAAGGGAGAAATTCAAGGGTGAAATTGACATCTTTTGTGGCACCATGGCAGAAAAGGGACGGTGTGGCTTAGTGGGCCCATATGAAAGGATCAGCTGCGATTGTGCTACTCACGCACAAGGACGACAATTTTATATTTTATTTACAGGCAGTAAAGTGATAAATGGTGACAGTGGACACTGGCGTGATCATGACAATACCACCGTACAGATATGGGCCATAAACGATTCTAATAGGGGAACATTTCTGCAAACCGTCACGGTCCTTTCTCATGTTTGTTTAATTGTTCAAACACGTTAAATTTAGGGTAGGAGAATATTCTTACAGAATTACCGAAGAATTGTACCAGTAATTATATCATGGTGCTGCGATCTGATTCAGCAATAGAGTTAGTTAAGAACAGAACAGCAGAATGCCATAGCAACTTTGGTGATTCTAGCCGAAAACAATGTCTTCTTGCAACACTTTGTGGGCATAACTAAAAAAGGGTGTGGTCTGTGATTGGAATCGTTCTCTATTTTTACACGACAAACTACATTAGCACGTCCCGGTGTCTTTTCGCATAATTTCCAATACTCCTCAGCGTACGTTGTTGTAAAAGGATAGGAAGACCTTCAGTATTTCTGTAATTTCGTGAAGGCATATGGGAATGGCTCAAATGATAAAACAAGTGTGCTGCATATTGAGGATAGAATATTTATGTTTCGAGGTATCGGTTTGTACTAAGCAAAAAAGCTTGTGAAATAATTCGGACAGCCTTCATTTGCACCGAAGATCCGGTACGGAAAAACTCTGCTTTGATATAATGCAAATATACTCAGTCATATAGCTTCTGTATTCCTTTGTAAGAATACTACGTCTAGGGCTGCAGCCAAGTTTTCTACTTCTGTGGCTTTTAATTGCACA
The DNA here is from genome assembly GCF_013339745.2 of Dermacentor silvarum. NCBI lineage: Eukaryota > Metazoa > Arthropoda > Arachnida > Ixodida > Ixodidae > Dermacentor > Dermacentor silvarum. The sequence goes on from NW_023606577.1 coordinate 49,554, forward strand.
CACTGGACACTATTTTTTTGTGTATGTACGTTTGAAGCTGCAAAAGAATCCCACAAACACGCCTTTTCCATGACATAACTGAAGACGCCTGAAGAAGTAATGTCTCCATAAATGTTTGCCTTAAGAAAGAAATGAACTTTCAAAACACGTAACCTGGGTTTATTGTCTCAAATACATTACACCTAAAGTGCAAAATAAGTTTGGAAGCACGTTCACATGTTCACGAAACCAGCCAGCAATTTTTTTTGGAAGCCGTTGGTACAGTAGAAAGAAACGAAACAAGAACCGTAAGTAAATGACCTGCATTTGGGAATATTCCATTTGGCGGGAAACCGCCAAACTAAGCAGCGACAAAGGGATAAAAAAATAGCGGTGCCGCTGGCTTCGAACATGCGAACTCAGAATTGTGGTATCAGTGATCCTAATCTGTGGTCACGCGGAACGCTCGGCTATCGGTTCGGCGTGCTGCTGGAGGCAAAAACTAGGGTTATATACGTACCACGATAAGTTCTGCGACCTTGTAATGAAAACTGCGATTTTGGAATGACTTTTTTGCCATTTTAAGAGCTGCTGCTGCAACTAGCTGAAAGCTGAGTCATTGAAGTTGATAAATCCCCGGTAATACGTCGATCGATGCAATGAGTTCATCACGAATAGCTTTTTGCTGGCCAAAAAAGCCTCCAAAATTTTGCCTTTTCCATTGACTCCCATACTTCGAACTTCGCCCGCAATTTGGAACGGGTTTTCTGTCGTAAGTAATGATACCGCTTGCATGAAATGTCGGGCTAAGCTCCTAGATCCTATTTCCACGGTAATATTTTGAAAGATGGCTTCTATGATTAGTTATTTGGGAAAAACGATGCTCTCCCATAGAAAATGCGCATGTTTTCAGAGGTGGCCGCTAGAGGCGCTGTTCGACGATGTCCCAGATTCCTGGTATTGATAATCAGAAAACGATTCCCGAGTAATGTGATGAGAACTGGAGAGAAGAGTGACAAGCACGTGGCCGGAACGAACCTCCGTGATAGGAGAGGCCAGAGGCTAGTATTTACATGCGTTCGCGCACAAAGGCCTATACGCGAACGAAGCTCCTGCACATGCAGTTAACAGATGCGCGGTAATATCAATCTTACACTTCTACGATTGTAAAGCCTCGAATATAGATGGTAGAAGTAACTGTCTAGGTGCTACATTCGTTACCAGAAGTTGGCAAGCTTGGAAATCTAGTAAGGATACCGCGAAGAAAGAAGAAATCAATGAAATGCACATACTGCTTCCGCAGCCTTGCCTAAATTTCTTTGTCATCATCTACATACACATTAAGGGATCTCGCAAGACACATTTTATTCACTGATCAAGAGTGATGACTGGTTCCATCAACTCACGGCAGTCCAGAAGGCCCCCGATGCGGTGGTGAGGCTTGGCCTTGGCGGTGGGATCGGCCTGCGGTCCTCCCTCTATGAAAATGGGGGTGACTACTTCAGGACCTCAATAAAGTTTACTACCTACCTACCTAACTACCTACCTACCTACATACTCATTGCTCACCGTGGTGACCGAAATGGCTGCACCCTGAGCCATGCCTGCTATCCGTCGTGGCCATTGTAACAAGCGAGTCCCATCAGAAGGCGCTTAATGACGGGCGCTGATAAGGGAATCACAGGAAGAGAAAAAAACTATTAAGGAGGTGTATACAAAAAAACTAAAATGAAAAGCATGTGTAGCATACCTGATTTACTTTAGCAGGCTAAGTAATCATTTGTCACCGCCCCTTTTAAACGGTATGGGAGAAAATGGTATGATAAGAGGATTTATTAACGGAAAGCGACAGGCGAAAAACCAACGCAGCTCCAAGGAAACAATGGTCTCGGCGCCAACAGCTCGTGATCTGTATTCGCGTCCTACATCGACGATAACGCCCCTGTTCTCCTTGCTTTCTGTTCTTCTTGATTACAATAACCCCGGCGGCGAAGGGGAGACACCCTGGTGACACAAGACGATTAAACGTTGAGAGGGTCGTGATGCGGCTTGAGGCAGCTGACGAGAACCATGTCGCGGCCAAGACGGCGCTTGTCCAGGGAGGGGTTGACTGCCTCAACGACATAAGTGACGGGAGACCGGCACGCGATGTTACCCGTGTTACATGGTAGGAAACTTGGGAGTGAGGCCAGGAGAGTTGAATGGTAGTCTAAGGCAGACGAGGGATCGAACGGCAAAACTGCTCACATGCTGATCGTTGTCGCGGCGATCTTTCTGGACGGCTTGGCTGTCGGACGTGAACGAGCGCGCCAGCTGAGGACATTCTTCTGCGTGCTGTGCGACGTCTGAAAGCGGACTGAATTCAGAGGCGTCAGGGTGGTACGGTCATATTGTGTCAAGAGTACAGGACGGTTCCCGCCCATAGAAAAGAAAAAAATGGTGCAAAGCCTGTCCTAGTCTGTGTCGCTGTATTATATGCGCAAGTCACGAAGGGAAGAAAGACATCCGAATTGGTGCGGGTCAGAATCGATGTACATCAAAAGCATATCTCCCAACGTGCTGTTGAAACATTTCGTGAGGCCATTGGTTTGAGGGTGGCAGGCAGTAGATGCGCGATGAACCATACGGCACGAGCGGAGAAGCTCTTGTATGACGTTGGACAAAAACACACGGCCTCTGTCGCTAAGCAGTCCCTGTGGTGCACCATGACGGAGTATGAAATGGCGCAACAAGAAGGAAGCGGCATCACGAGCACCAACCGCAAGGAGTGGAGCTTATTGAAAGTCGTGGGAGCGGACAAGACGAGAAAGAAAAAGACGGCGGGCTCCAAAGGCGAGCGCGCTAAGAAACAATAAAGAGAAAAGAAAGAGAAGAATCTTGATTTCATTCGCATTGAATGCAGCTGTCTCGTCTCGTTTCTGCGACATGGTGCCGTGACCAGGATAGCGGCTACTCCTCTTCCGACTGGCCACAGAATACGGACGAAGAGGAGGCCCGGGAGCGAATCAACGGCAGCGAGACGAGACATCGACAGCAAGGAGCGGCACGGAGACAGAGGGTGACCAAGATTCGGATGACGTCTCACCGCTAGAATGTGTAAGTGACCAGCAGTTTCCTCAGTTATTCAAGATGAACAGAGAAGTGATTTTGAAGAAGCGAAAAACGCTGAGGACGCAAATAACAAACCCATTGAGCGATGCTGAAAAGAAACTGGAGGAGAATCAGGATCCTACAGCGATGTCGCTGATAGCCAGCCAGATTAAAGGTATTGCAGACTCGCTAAAGAAAGCGGACGAACAGATGGAGCAGTTCATAACACCCGAAACAGCTGACTCGGAGTTCGCGAAAACCACTGAGTACAAGTTAAAGATAATCAGTGCTCTACACAACATCAACCCATACCTTTCTCGGCAAGAAGTAAGGGAAACAGCGAGGGAGCAACCCAACTTTAATATCGAAGCTAGACAATCGCAGCAAGCAACAATAGTGAAACTACCAAAGCTAGAAATAATGAAGCTTGGCAGCGATAAAATGAAATGGCAGAAATTTTTGGCAGCAATTTAAAACAGCTGTACACGAAAGAACCGACTTGAACGAAAATCAGAAATTTACGTACCTTCTGTCATCACTAACCGGAAAAGCGGCAGCTGCCGTGGAGGGACTACACTTTTCCGACAGTAACTATGGGAATGCCATTCATTTACTCAAGCAGAGGTACGGAAAAGATGACGTGCTGGTAGAAATGCATATGAAAGAACTAACTTGAATACAGTAGCAAGCTGCAACGACCATGACGGTTTAGGAAAGCTGTCACGAAAGGTGCAAGTTCACATACGTGGATTGGAACCCTTAGGATTGAAAAGAGAGTCCTATGCATCGATGCGGCTTCCGATCCTGAAAACAGTTTTGCCAGTGGATATGTACATTGGATTCTAGTTAAAACAAAGAGAAGTGATCAGTGGATCTTCATCAAGAGATCAGAATGTTGCTTTACGTCAAGAAGATATTCTTAGGCACTTGATGAAATACATCGAAGATCAAGTAGAGTGCAGAGAGGAATTGTCAACAGAAAAATGAGAAAGCTACAGCAACAGGACTGAGAGTAAGCAACAGACAAGGACTGTTCATTTTCAAAGTACAGCTGCAAAGTGTTTCCATATTTTGCGAGAATAGTACTCATTATACTGATGATTGTAGGAAAATGATGCCTTATGAAGACAAGAAAATGAAGCTCAAAGAGGCAAACAGATGTTTCTGCTGCACCAGGCCTCGCCATAGTGCTAAAATATGTAACACAAACACTAGGTGCAAGATATGTCAAAAATAGCATGCGACGACTATCTGCCAAAGTAAAGAACTGACAGCACAGTGTACAACATCTACTCTTGGTGAAAATGAAAATCAGGAAGAGAAAACGTCTACTTGCCAGTTTATGAACATCTCATCAAGTGTGTTTCTGCAGACTGCAGTTGCATTAGGAGAAGACAGAAGGCAATCGTGTTATTGTCGTGTTCTGCTCGATACGGGCAGCCAAAGATCATTCATACTGACAAGCCTATCTGAGAAACTTGGCTGTAAAGTTAAAGGAAAAGAAAGACTTACGATAGGCTCATTCGGAGAAAGTGAAAATGAAAGAGTCATGAATTACGTTGAATTTAAACTGAAAAGTGCCTCCCGTAGTGAAGAAGTGGTTTTGGAAGCAGTGGAGGTAGACATAATTTCAAAAGAAAGATTACCGTTCCTGCCTCTTTCACTGCAAAACAAGTATGAAGAGGACGGATTCAAACTGGCTGACGGTTCATGTAGAAGCACATCATGCATAGAAATCGGAATACTTATTAGATCAGACCAGTATTGGCAAGTAATGACAGGTGGGATCCGAAGACTAGAAGAAAGGTTGATAGCAGCAGAAACCATATTCGGCTGGACAGTAGAAGGTCAAGCTAAGATATCAGCAACAAGAATGGAGAAGTCAACCGTAATGATCTTAACGTCAACCTGGATAACTGTGACATACAGACAGAACTCAGCCATTTCTGGGATATTGAAACTCTAGGCATAAAGTGCCCTGAGAAAGAAACCAAAAGATAAGAGGAAGTGATTCAGCACTTCAAATGGCACTTAAAATTTGAAGAGAAATTATATTCTGTCAGCCTTCCATGGAAGGATAACGTGGATCTTGATGAAAACAAGACCGTAGCTATCAACATATTACGACAACTCGCTCGACGGCTAAAGAAGGACGAAAGCATTCTCCGGCGTTACTACAGTGCAATTAGAGATTATTTAAATAGTGTAGGAGCAGAAGTGGTCAAAGAAAAAAGTATACCGAGGACACACTGCTACTACAAGCCGCATCAGGCAGTAATAATAGAAGATCGACAAACCACAAAGATAAGGATTGTATTTGATGCGTCATCATCGTCGACAAAAGGGTTTTCGTTAAACGATAACCTCGAAACAGGACCGAATGTCAATTGTGATCTGGTGCATATGCTGATGAACTTCCGACACCATCACATAGCAATGACGGCTGATATACCGAAAGCATTTCTGCAGATTTCAATACAGAAATATAGACTCATTGCGATTTTTTTGGTGGGACAGAATTCCAAGTGGTAGTGAGACAAAAGTTGTGACATGGAGAATGTGAAGAGTAACGTTCGGAACAGCTCCGAGTACTTTCTTACTTTCAGCAACTGTGCAAAACCACCTAAGCAAGTTGGAAGATAGCTTTCTGAAAACGATTAGTCAGCTGAAGAACAACATCTACGTCGACGACGTGATACTGGAAGTAAACTCACCTGAAGGAGCCCAAAAACTTTATAAAGAGTCAAAAGACATTTTTCAAGAGGCGTCAATGAAACTCAGAAAGTTGAAAACGAACGAGCCTCGATTACAGCGAACTATAAACATACAAGCAAAAAATCACAGCATATCCACGGGGTGAATGATGATGAGTGGGCGAAGCTCCGGAGGGAATCATCGGATCTCCCGCTTAAGGGGACGCTCGCACAAACGCGTTAGAAACGTGCAGTACTCTCTAGTAAGGGGGAGCGGACACAGCGTCTTACGCAGCCATTTACACATGCCGGAACGTGCAGCGCGTTTGCCGACGCCATCACATGACTGCTGAGAGAGTATACCCCCCGTATTCATAAACGCTCCTCGACTTGAACTTGACTTGCCACCGCCTTGGGCAGCGCGTTCGAAACGCGTTGAAGGTAAGGCGGAGAGGCCACAACGTCTTACACCAGCTTCTTACACGGGCCGCAACGCGCTAGCACAAACGCGTTAGAAACGCGCTAGAAACGCGGCCTTTCGTTAATGTTGGGTATTTATTGCCATCGTGGTGCTTGTGTCTATGTGCGCTTCGTGGCGTAGTGGGCTAACGCCGCGCGCTCGGAAGCGAGGGGTCCCTGGTTCGATTCCGCGCTACGGACACAACTTCGGAATTTTTTTCTCATTTTTCTCAGACTGGTTACACACTACTACTACGACGACGGGGACGGAACGGGTGCCGCTATAAGGAGCTTCGCTCCTAAAAAACACAGGCATGGAAACCTCCACCCAGATAAGGGTACTTGGCATCAGATGGAATTACGAGGAACATAGATTGTACCTCCCATCTTTTGACATAAAGGACATCGATACGCGCGGTCCAATTACGAAGAGGCAAATGTTACAGCTAACAGCAAGGATATACGATCCTCTGGGCGTCTTCACTCCATTCACAGTGACAGCTAAGCGAGAAATACAAAACATGTGGAGGAAGGGACCATCTTGGGAAGACCCACTACCACAAAATGAAACGACGTCGTGGAGGAACTCGATTCAAGAGCTACGATTAATACAACAGTTCAGCATACCTAGATGACTTCATATTGCTACACGCGTGTGGTATTTGATTGTTTGACCGAGGCGCGCGGGCGCCATCACTCGAGAAAAGAAGAGGAAGAACGAGCTGGGCTCGCGCTGTGAACCTAACCGGTCAGCGCTGCAACTGCTGTTGTAAATACAACCTGTAAATAGTTGCCCGTCTTACTGACTCGTTCTTCGCGTACGCGTAACATCGTGGTGGAGGTGGAACGTTCCCCGTCCTCGCCACGGAGCTCCGAAGCGGCCGCACCGTCATCTTCTCAGACATGGCTTCCGATGGAAACACCCCGTCGCCACCTACACCTGCGGCGCCTACCACAACGTACGTTACGGTTCCTAGTCTCCGTGATCCTGGGACATTCTCCGCCCAAAATGGCGTTGACGTCGACGACTGGCTCAGCATGTATGAGCGTGTTAGCCGAAGCCACCACTGGGACCCTACCATCATGCTTGCCAATGTGATATATTATCTGGGCGGGACACCGCTTGTCTGGTTTCGCACCCATGAGGTCGAGCTATCCAGCTGGGACACTTTCAAAGAGAGGCTTCGCGACCTCTTTGGCAACCGGTCAGCACGCCAACAGGCTGCGCGAAAGGAGCTTGCTACCCGTGTCCAGTCGTCGACAAAATCGTATGTCGCCTACATACAGGAAGTGCTCGCGCTTTGCCGGAAAGTCGACGAGCACATGACCGAGGTTGACAAGGTGGGCCATATCCTAAGAGGCATCGCGGACGACGCCTTCAATTTGCTCGTCTATAACGACGTCTCTACTGTCGACGCCATCGTCAAAGAATGCCGCCGCTTTGAGGTATACCCAAAAGCCGCCGCGTCGTCCCACAGTTTTCCCGGCTCCCAAACACCCCTGCCACGTCCTCTTGCTCCGCTCTTCCTGCCACACGACCTTTTCAAGAGAACGTCACTCGTATCGTTCGCCTTGAGATTGAAGCGGCGAGTCCGGTCCCCCTTCATCCACGACCCCTCGATGGTACCTTTGACTCAGCGGCCCCTACTATTTCCGTCATACAAGCAGTTGTGCGGCAAGAAATTGCAAACCTTGGCATCCCTACCGCCTGCTCTGTCTCCCGACCTGATTCGGCATCCATTCCCATGGCCACATCCTTCAACGATGAGTATTTCGCTCCCCGACCACGCAATCCTGCTGAATGGCGTACCCCCGACGACAAACCGATCTGCTTCCGCTGCCACCGTGTTGGTCACGTATCCCGCCACTACCGCAGCACCTGGATGCCGCCGTACTGGAGCTCATTCCCTGCTCCTCGCCCATACGCCGACGCTCGCCGTTACTCACCTCGCCGTCCGTACTCTACTTCTGATGCCCCTGACAGCCGCTCTTCCGGACGATCGCTGTCGCCTCAACGCCGTCGCTCCCCGTCACCCCAACCTCGCCGCTTTTCCTCGCCAAACCGCCGGACGGAAAACTAGGCCATGCAGCTCTCGGAGGTAGTGCTGCATCCCGTCCGTCCTGTACAAATCCTCCGCTGACGCTCCTAACGAACGCGAACCTAATTGACGTAGACGTGGATGGTGTTCCATTCAAGGCATTGGTTGATACTGGAGCCCAAATGGCCATAATGAGCGCTAATCTTTGTCGTCGCCTCAAAAAAGTTCTTACGCCTGCCATCACTCGGGCCGTACGCGTCGCCAATGGCGCCACTGTTGCCGTCAGTGGTATGTGCACTGCGCACGTAGGAATTGCTGGCCGCCACGTTTCATGCAGTCCTGTTCACCGTGCTGACCAGTTGCCCTCACGACCTCATCTTCGGGCTCGACTTTCTGACGACGCATTCTGCCCTCATCGACTGTTCCACCGGTACGCTGTGCCTCGAGCTTCCTCTGTTTTCCGACGTTCGCCCCGAACAACCGAACACCCTCTGCAATACAGCGTTTGTTCGGTTACCTCCAAAAGCCCTAACCTTCGTCGAATTGGCCTCAACGGCAACCGTGCCTGATGGCGACTATGTCGTTGCACCTATTCGTGACGTCCTCCTGGCGCGCGACGTCTCTGTGCCACACTCCGTCGTTACCCTTGCCGCTAATCGGATGTGTCTCCCGTTATCAATTTTGGCTTGACGAAGCAAGTGTTACCTGAAGGCATGGTGGTGGCCACGCTCCGGTCTTTGACAGACGACCACGTCACTGCTTTTGCAGCCGACGCGTCTCCAGATTCTCCTGATTACCCACAGGATGCCTTGAACCTCGACGGCCCATTACGTCCCATGGTCGCTCCGGACCTCGCCCCCTGACCAAGCAGCCGCCCTATATCGCCTTTTGTTGTCCTACCGCGACATATTTGACACTGAAAATCGCCCACTTGGTCGGACGTCCCTTGTTCATAATCGGATAAACACTGGTGATGCTGTTCCTATTCACCGCTGACCGTATCGTGTGTCCACGGCAGAGCGGCAAGTTATTCAGCAGGAAGTAAACAAGATGCTCACCAAAGGCATTGTTGAGCCCTCGTCGAGTCCTTGGGCATCGCCGGTCGTGCTCCTCAAAAAGAAAGATGACACGTGGCGTTTCTGCGTTGATTACCGCCACCTAAACCGAATCACTAAGAAGGACGTTTACCCTTTACCACGAATTGACGACGCTCTTGATTGTCTTCACGGTGCCAAATACTTTTCGTCCATTGACCTTCGATCTGGTTATTGGCAGATTTCCATCGATGAGCAAGATCAAGAAAAGACCGCTTTCGTCACTCCAGATGGCCTCTACCAATTTAAGGTTATGCCGTTCGGTTTATGCAATGCCCCCGCCACGTTCGAACGGATGATGGACTCTCTGCTTCCAGGTTTCAAATGGTCAACTTGCCTTTGTTACCTCGACGACGTCCTTGTGCTTTCTCCTACATTTGAGACGCACCTTGAGCGCGTTGAAGCCATCCTTGACGTCTTCCGCAAGGCTGGGCTCCAATTAAACTCATCGAAGTGCCACTTCGGGCGCCGACAGATTACAGTGCTCGGCCATCTCGTCGATGCTTCCGGAGTACAACCCGACCCGGAGAAGGTTCGAGCAGTAATGGCTTTCCCTGTACCTCAGTCTCTCAAGAACGTCCGGAGTTTTGTGGGGCTCTGTTCCTATTTCAGACGGTTCGTGAAAGATTTCGCAGCAATCGCTCAACCACTCACAGAACTTATGAAGAAAGACGTGCCTTTAATGTGGGGTTCCCCTCAGGCTGCCGCATTTTCACGCCTTATCACGATTCTGACTAATCCACCGATCTTGGCCCATTTTGACCCGTCCGCACCAACAGAGGTCCGAACCGATGCCAGTGGTTATGGGATCGGCGCCGTCTTAGCGCAACGCCAACACGGACACGACCGCGTTATAGCCTACGCTAGCCGACTCCTGACAACTGCAGAGCGCAACTATTCGATTACCGAGCGCGAATGTCTTGCTCTCGTCTGGGGTGTTTCAAAGTTCCGCCCATATTTATATGGCAAGCCCTTCTCAGTAATCACAGACCATCGTGCGCTGTGTTGGCTTTCGTCGCTCAAGAATCCTACTGGCTGGCTCGGTTTTTGGGCTCTCCGACTACAAGAATATCCCTACACAGTGACGTACAAGT
>NW_023606578.1:0-13786 GCF_013339745.2 Dermacentor silvarum
TGCGATAGCAACACAGCAATGTCATACGAAGTAAGGGAGCGGCTTTTGGTAGCAATATGAATTGTAGTAAAACATGAGCTGATTAAGTAAGCAGGTGTGCTGCGGCGTAAGTAGACGACATAAAGAGAGACTCGATGACCACGAGAAGGCGCGTGTGAAACGGTGTGTTGATGAGAAGCGCTGCCGTGGGCAGCGCGTGCGAAGGGACACACCTGTAGCGCGCACTGCCGATTCCGGGCAGCATTACATGTAGCGTGCGTTGGAAAATGTGGCACCGACTATACTAACTGTGGTGTGAGCGCGCAAAACAAACATGAATAGATCACACTGAATGACTGCAGACAAGACTGTCAAAACGCTGGCAGCAAGCGCATATACGCGCAGCGGCGAAGGTACGTGCGGTCTATCGCTTCAACGGAAACTGAGCGGCGAATGCACAGCGCATAGAGGTCAGAGCCGTGTGGAGGAGATAAGAGACGGTGCGGGGCGAGCGACGAAAGCAGTTGTGGCAGAGTAAAAGTGCGCCCCCACCCCTCCCTCCGGCGCTCGTTCCCGCTTCCTTGCTTGCGCGTGGGAGATTGAGTGCGTTCGCTCTCCGTGACAGCGTGAGTCCGCACGATTCCGCTCGGGCATATGGCGCGCGGCGAAGATTTTATCTATACGGAACCTCACGGCGATGACGACGGCGACGGCAGAAATCCGGTGGAAGTGTCCATATAATTGCTATCGCAATAATAATAAAGACAATGAAGTGGACGAAAACATGACTTGTCACCGGTGAGAGCCGAACCCACAAACTCCGCATACTCATGCGTTGCATTGTGCTACGGCGACGGCTATCAATCCGTCGACTAACTTGGGTATTTATATTTCACAACATGGAGCTCTGGAAGTAATAGCCAGCGCCACTCGAAGCCATGGTGGGCTGATGTGGAACATTTTTTTGCGCCTATGGCGTCACTTATCACGTGACCTAGGAAAAGCAAGCACGTGGTTATAAAGCCCTCGTATGATACCTAATGTCATCAATGCTGCCAGATTTGAGACCCCTCGCTATGAATGAATGAGAGAAGAATCGAAACCAAGAGGCTCATTTTTTGAATAATGACGGCAAGAAAGCACCGAGGTGTGGTGCGGCGAAGCTCCAATGAATGCAGTAATTATTATATATATATATATAATATATATACTATATATATTATATATATGATAAGAGGCTAATACCAAAGGACAGCATAGGGGAAGTTAACGGCAGTTCATATGAATGAAGAAGTGACAAATCAATGGAAATGAAAGGGAATGAAGAAACTTGCAGGCAAGGTGGGGAACGATCCAACGTCTCGCATTACGCGTGCGATGCTCTTACCTATTGAGCTACCGCGCGTTTGTCTACTAGAATTAACCTAGGAGTTGTGTAGCCAGCGCCCCCACTCTCGGCCTTGGCCAACGATACTAGAAGAGGTTCAGTTGATGGTTCAGTTGTTGAACTCTCCGTAGGCGTACATCGCGGGAGCATTCGTGCTTTGGCTTGCCGCCAGATGGCGGGAGCGCGCAGGTAGCTCCGCAGGTGCAGAACTGCGTTGGCAAATGTTCTCGGGCCCTCCGACTCAAGGAGGTTTTAAAACAATTTGCTGGAGTGGAAGCTCCCGTAGCTTCTTACCAGGAGAGGCGAAGCCAATGCTGGCCCCTCCTTCACTCTGAAATAGAGCCTTGTCGGGTGATGTCCGCTGACGGATGATTTGGCTCTGTTAATGTATTGCTAGGCTAATTAGAAAGAAAAACGTTTTTCACACAACAAGAATAGTAACTTCTGGGTATCAATGAAGTTGTCGCCAATAAAGTTGCTAGGATTTTCAGATTTCACACTAAACCAGTGATGCAGAGATACACGTAGACAACTATCTGTCTGGTAAACTAAGCCTTCTAGTTTTTCTGGCAAAATATTAACTCGTGTGAAATGTGACAAAAGCGCTTCTTCACCATAAGCTGGTGTTTTATCGTGCCCCTCCCAAGATGGCTACGGTGCGGCTTCACCTTCGGGACATCATTTTCACTCCAGCGATTTTTTTTAAAACCTCCTTGCTCGACTTCGCAACTTAGGACAGCAACAAGTGTTTTCACCGATGCCTTTTTTAAGTTGTATAATAGCCTCGCGTTGGCAGATGATTGAAAAACTTTACTGACCTGTGAAAATGCTGCTGCGCGCCCCCGTTGTGCGCTGTTGGAGTCCTTAGTCCAGGCCCCAGCAACCCTGCCCGTCCGCTCCCTCTAATAATCAGCTGTTGTGGTTCGTAGTAATTAGTTTTATACTAATAGTTGCTGCTAATGAGCAGTGATGGCGGTGAACAGGTCAATCGGTTAACTTATTATTCAATTGGTACTAATAATTTCTATAATCAGCCGTCAGTGGTCAGCAGGCCAACTGGCTAATAACTTACTACTTAATTATTACACATGTGTGGTGCTAATAGTGCTACTAATCAGCAGTTGTAACGGTCAGCAGGACAATCGGTTTTCAAATTAATCGATTAATTAGTACAATAGTTGCTGTTAAATCAGCAGTTGTATTGGTCTGCAGGCCGAGGGTGCAAACATTTGAATACAGTAGGAATAAAAACCCAAGGCACCGTCTGATGATAAACACTTTCAGCACTTTATTTCGGGATAAAAAAAATGAAGCAGCATTATTTCATTGATCAGAGCACCACATTCACGAGTGCAATGTTCAAAATTTCATGAGCTTTGATCGCTGTGAGCAAAAATTACTTGCACATTCAAGGCAAGTTCTAGCTGCAGGAACCGCGCATAAAAATGCATTCGCGTCACCAAATAAAAATTTGATGACTCGGCCCGTAAACTCTTCAAAATGAACACGGCATCCGACACGCACAAGAGTGTCGCGAAAATCACCGATACTGCGGCAAAAACATGCATGTATCCAAACCACGTTAACAGCCGCGGGCAGCGTTCGCCGCTGCGTCCGCGGGGTGCTGACCGAGCAAAGAGCGACAGCAGCGCCACGAGATGCGAAAACCGGTGGCAGGTCCACACAGTCGCAGAAGTTTGAAAACTGAACCTAGTCTAGAACATTGGCCTTGGCGGCAGTTGTGGAAAATCCTTCCCGCCGGAGGCGTGAATGCCAACTGGTCAATAAATCTACACATGCTACCTGCAGGCATCAAAGCTGCCGGATTCGATACCCTCGCTATATATATTTACGAGACTGCGCGCAATGGGACAAAGATGACGTTGACCATTTGGGTGAAGAAGACGACGATTGAAGAGATTGTCTTTCCGTCGTCTTCGCAGTGCTACAGCTCGCTGTATATATTTTGTAAATATATTTTCAGTATACCGTTTCCCGTGACATTTTGGTGGAGTGCTGGGGGGTACTACTCAACACGGAACTCCGCAGCGGACGGACGTGTCCTGGCAAGTTCCACCATGTCAACAGGCGGCACGCTTCCTCCCGCGCTAATACCACTAATACTCCAACAATCGCGGACAGCACGTCGCAACCAACAATCGGTGGGACCCGACAGTGACACTCGCCGCTAATGTCGTTTTCTACCTCAGTGGGACAGCGCGCGTCTGGTTGACACTCACGAAACGGAGCTGACCAGCTGGGATCTATGTAAGCAGAAGCTTCGTGACGTATTTGGCAAACCAATTGGCCTTCGAAAGATCTCTTCTGTCGCGCCAATCTCCCACGGAATCGTACGTGATCCTTGACGTTATCGCCCTTTCGACCATGACCGAGGCGGACAAAGTAAGTCACGTCCTGAAAGGCATTGCTGATGATGCTTTCAACTTGCTGGTCTTAAGGACTCCTCGATCGTTGAAGACATTATCAAGGAATGCCGGCGCTTTGAAGCACTGAAGAGTCGCCGCATCGCCAAACAATTCATGCGGCTTCCAAACACGGCCGCTACATCCTCCTGCGCGGATGTTCGTTCAGCCGCCCAATCAGCAACCGACTACCGATAGCCTTGTCCGCATCGTGCGTCTGAAATTTAGGCGGCGTCGCCACATTCCTATTTCGCACGCCCTTCCGACGATTCCCGAACGACGTCTCTTTAATTCAAGCCGTCGTGATGGAAGAACTGGCAGGACTCCAAACGTTGCATCCCCCTGCTCACCCGGGGTCAGTTCTGTTCTTCCGCCTTACAGAAATACAGCAACGTTGCGCCGCATATCGTGATCCGGCCCAATGGAGAAACCAGGACGATGATGAGCCCATATGTTTCATTGCCACGGCGTTGGACATATTTCGCGTGACTGCATGGTATTTCCCCCTCGCTATTTTTTTGACATTCGCCGCGGCAACAATCGGCCCCTGCAGTTTCCCGCTCGTAACAACTCGGCCGCTCCGAGACGCTCCTGTACCAACCCGCAGCTCCAGCGTTCACCATCTCCGCACGATCGTCGTTCCTGGTCCCCTCTGCCCCGTCGCTATCATCGCCGCACCCTGGCCGCTCTTCCCAGGAAAACTGAGCAATGCAGCTCCAGGAGGTGACGCTGCATTGGACCCACCTGCAAAGCGTCTTTTAACCTTGCCCGCGCACGAGAACCAACTTTCCGTAGAAGTGGATGGCCTACCCGCTACTGCCCTTATCGAGAGTGGTGCACATGTTTGTATCATGAGCGCGCTGATCTCCGTGAAAGCGTATACAAATTACTAAACACCTCCAGAGTCCCGCGCTGTGCGAGTCGTGACGACGGAACTCCGGCCGTGCTTGGAATGTGCACCGCACGCGTGAGCGTTGCGGGACGCCACACTTCCGTGTTGTTTCACGCCCATTTTGATCCCAATGCTCCAACTGAAGTATTCACAGACACGAGTGGCCATGGCATTGGTGCTGTTTTAGACCCATGCCAATGTGGTTGTAATTGAATTATTGCGTACCGCGGGCCGGCTTCTTTCCCCGGCCGAGCGCAAATATTCCATTACCGAGCACGAGTGGCCTCGCTCTTGTTTGGGAAGTTAGCAAATTTCGCCCCTACTTACACCGGCGGCCTTTTACTGTTACCACTGACCACGTACCTCGCTCTGTGCTGGCTTTCGAGCCTCAAGGACCCCACTGGGCGTCTAGGTCGCTGGGCTCTACGTCTCCAGGAATTCACGTACACTGTGATGTACGTACAAGTCTGGCCTACTACACCAGGACGCCGACTGCTTGTCTCGGCACCCCCCGTTGATGCCCCCGAAGCTACCACGGAGGAAACACCGCCCGGCTTTTTCTCGCTCTCTGCTTTCAGACACATTGGTGACGAGCAACGGCGGGACACGCCTCTAAATGATCTCATCAACCGCCTGAACTCTGGCTCGTCGGACCGATCACTTTGCCTGTTCGTCATTGTAAATGACACGTTATATCGCCGTAACATACACCCCGAGAAACAGGAACTACTACTAATCGTTCCCGAACATCTTCGGGCGACTGTACTCGAGCAAATGCATGATGTCCCAACAGCCCGCCGCCTTGGGTTTTCCAGGACGTATTACCGTGTCCGGAGGCGCTTTTTCTGGCCCGGTCTCTACCGTTCTGTTCTACATGTATGTCGCTGCCTGCGCGTCGTGCCAACGCCGGAAGAGCATCTCCTTCCACCAGCTGGGCTCCTCCACCCTATTGACATACCCGCCTGAGCCATTTGTTCGTGCTGGCCTCGACCTTCTCGGCCCCTTCCCTCTCTCCACCGCTGGCATAAATGGATTGCCGTTGCTACAGATTATGCGACCCGTTACGCTATCACAAGACCTCTCCCGACCTAGTTGCGCTACAGACAGTCGCCGACTTCTTCATGCAAGACGTAATTTTACATCATGGCAGCTCCTCGTCAGCTTCTCACCGAGCCGGGGTCGCTACTTCTTATCTAAAGTCATTGAAGACTTACTTCGTTCTTGTGCCACTCAAACACGAACTTACGAGTGCGTACCACCCCCAAACGAATGGTCTTAGTGAACGTCTGAATTCGCACTATCACTGATATGCTCTCGATGTATGTTTCGTCCTGATCACCATGACTGGGACACTGCGCACCTTTTGTCACCTTTGCGTGACACTTTTGTCGCTCCTCACGCCATGACACCGCCGGCTACTCTCCCTTCTATCTTCTATATGGACGAGAACCAACGCTCCTTTTGACACACTTATTTCGACCCCTGCCGGACTGCCTACTGAATACGCGCGTGACGCCATTGCTATACAGCAGAAAAGGCACGTCACATTGCCCGTCTTCGCCTGTCTGCGTCGCAGTCACGACAGAAGTTGTACGACGCCCACCACCGGGACGCCCACTTCAGTGTGGGTGATCTTGTCCTTGTCTGGTCCCCGTCTCGGCGCGTTGTCCTTTCTGAAAAACTACCTTGGAGATACTGTGGCCCTTATCGTGTCCTACGACAATTGACAGATGTCACGAAATAGCTCCACTCGATCCTACCACGTCTTCTCCTTCCTCAGACGTCGTGCCCGTGGCTCGCCTCAAGCCATACTTTGCGCCACCTCTTACCTTGCGCCCACCTCTTAGGCGCCGGTCGGCGCTTTTCCGGCCGGAGGTTATGTTACGAGAGTGCGTGCAATGGGACAAAGATGACGGTTGACCATTTGGGTTAAGACGACGAAGATTGAAGAGATTGTTTTCCGGCATCTTCGCAGTGCTACAGCTCGCTGTATATATTTTCTAAATATATTTTCAGTTATACCGTTTCCCGTGACAATATTTTCAGCCCAATAAATTTTCTCTCTCTCTCCTCTCTCTCATATATATATATATATATATAATATATAATATATATATATATTGTCACGAGCCTCGAGAAGTAGTCCTGAAGGTTTAATAAACGTAGAGCAGCTGGCTCTTGGAAGACGCGGCCGTCGGGGCCAGCTCGAGCAGAGAAAGAGCGCGCGGTCTTCTTTCTTCTCTTGGGCTCGACCCACTCTTGACCTCGACCCACTACCTACAGGTGGCAATATCCCCCCTTCCGAACAAAAGCATCGTCTCGATGCTTAAAAAAATAGGCGTAGAAGACAAAGAAGAGGAAGGCAAGCAAAGCGGAAGTACACAAAAAAATGTAGCCGTCACGCCGGCACAGTCAATGAACGAAGAAGCAAGCTCCCAAAGATAAATGAAAAGTAGAAACAAAGGAGGGAATGAGAGAAAAAAAATGAAAACAAAAACAATTACGGACGCGCAATGTACGGCTTCATGCGCACAACATGAACTATGTCTGAGGTCGTTGTCTTTGTGTCCTACTCCGTGTCTGCGATGTTGTGTCCGGAACAACTTCGTAGTTTACGTCACTGACGCGGCGGAGCACTTTATACGGACCGAAATACCAGCTCAGAAGCTTTTCACAGAGGCCACGACGACGGCGAAGGCTGTGCTGGGGTGGTAGTAGCGGAAGTGCTCGGATTGTCTGAGCAGAATGGCAGTAGGTGGTGATCGTCGACCCGAGCGGAGCTCCAGTGAGAAGGGCAAGAGGTCTCGGGGAACGAAAAGCACCTTCCACCACTTATAAGGAACCGTTTATTCCAGCCGAGCTCGAGTTACGACGAAGAACAAGCTGGGCGGCTGATGATGATAAATACAGATGATGAATTTGTACAAGTGATGATGATGTGTAGAAATGAAGTCAATCATGGGTCGCGCTCACAATACTAATATTTACATGCAGGGCAGCTTACATATTGTCACGAGCCTCGAGAAGTAGTCCTGAAGGTTTAATAAACGTAGAGCAGCTGGCTCTTGGAAGACGCGACCGTCGGGGCTGGCTCGAGCAGAGAAGGAGCGCGCGGTCTTCTTTCTTCTCTTGGGCTCGACCCACTCTTGCCCTCGACCCACTACCTACAGGTGGCAATATCCCCCCTTCCGAACAAAAGCATCGCCTCGATGCTAAAAAAATAGGCGTAGAAGACAAAGAAGAGGAAGGCAGGCAAAGCGAAAGTACACAAAAAAATGTAGCCGTCACGCCGGCACAGTCAATGAACGAAGAAGCAAGCTCCCAAAGATAAATGAAAAGTAGAAACAAAGAAGGGAATGAGAGAAAAAAACGAAAACAAAAAAATTACGGACGCGCAATGTACGGCTTCATGCGCACAACATGAACTATGTCTGAGGTCGGTTGTCTTTGTGTCCTACTCCGTGTCTGCGATGTTGTGTCCGGAACAACTTCGTAGTTTACGTCACTGACGCGGCGGAGCACTTTATACGGACCGAAATACCGGCTCAGAAGCTTTTCACAGAGGCCACGACGGCGAACGGGGGTCCACACCCAAACTTGGTCCCCGGGGTTGTAGGACACGTCCCTGTGGCGGATGTTGTAGCGTCGTGCGTCTGCCTGCTGCTGCTGGCCGATATGCAGCCGCGCGAGCTGCCGAGCTTCCTCAGCACGCTCTGCAAATTCCTCGGCGTCAGTTGTCAATAGGTCAGCGTCTTGACACGGCAGCATAGCGTCCAGCATCGTCTGGACTTCGCGACCGTAGAGAAGGCGAAAGGGCGTGAAGCGCGTCGTCTCTTGCACGGCGGTGTTATACGCGAAGGTCACGTAAGGCAAGATCCGATCCCATGTTTTGTGTTGAACGTCGATGTACATTGCGAGCATGTCTGTGACAGTCTTATTCAGTCGCTCGGTAAGTCCGTTGGTCTGCGGATGGTACGCGGTCGTCTTGCGATGCCTGGTGTTGCTCAATTCAAAAACTTCGTCCATAAGCTGCGCTGTGAATGCTGTCCCTCTGTCTGTTATTACAGTGGAGGGAGCACCGTGACGCAAGACGATGTGGCGCATGAAGAACTGCGCTACCTCTGAGGCCGTGGCTCGTGGGATCGCCTGCGTCTCAGCATAGCGTGTTAAATAATCAGTCGCGACGATCACCCATTTGTTACCGTCGGCCGAGAGAGGAAACGGTCCGAGAATGTCCATGCCGACTTGGTCGAAAGGCGTGTGAGGTGCTTCAATTGGCTGAAGTAAGCCAGCCGGTTTAACGGATGGTGTCTTGCGGCGCTGGCATTCACGGCAGCCTTTAACGTACTGTTTGACGCTTGCCGAAAGCCCGGGCCAATAGTACATTTCGCTTACTCTAGCGAGTGTTCGTGAAAAGCCTAAATGACCAGATGTCGGTTCGTCATGGCAAGCGAAGAGGATGTCGTCGCGCATGTCCCTTGGAACCACCAGGAGGTAAGCACGGCTGGTCGAACGAGCATTCTTCTTATAAAGCACGTTGTCTCGCAGACAGAAGGACGTCAGCGAGCGGGACAGATGGCGTGGTATGGTTGTGTCGCGGCCCTCTAAATGATCGATGATCGGTCTAATCTCAGCGTCGTCACGCTGCCGTCTGCTCAAGTCCGACGAACTAATGGCGCCCAGGAAGCCGTCATCATCCTCTGTTTCCTGACTGGCAGGATCAATGGGTGCGCGGGACAGCGTGTCAGCGTCTTCATGCTTACGGCCAGACTTATAAACGATGGTGATGTCAAATTCCTGTAGCCGCAAGCTCCACCGTGCCAGTCGTCCTGAAGGGTCGCGCATGCTTGCCAACCAACAGAGGGCATGGTGGTCCGTCACTACTTTGAAGGGACGACCATAGAGATAGGGGCGAAACTTGATGATCGCCCACACGACCGCGAGGCACTCTTTCTCCGTAGTCGAATAATTCGCCTCGGCACGGGACAGGGAGCGGCTGGCATACGCTATAACTCTTTCCACTCCATCTTGAAGCTGGACGAGCACTGCGCCAAGGCCAATGCTGCTGGCGTCGGTATGCACCTCAGTATCAGCATCATCGTCAAAATGTGCAAGAACGGGTGCTGACTGCAGGCGCTGTCGTAATTCAGCAAAAGCCGCCTGTTGCTCATTATGCCACACAAATGGCGTATCGTCCCTCGTAAGGCGTGTCAGGGGTTCCGCTATCTTCGAAAAGCCTTTAATAAACCGGCGATAGTAGGCGCACAAACCCAGGAAGCGCCGGACGGCCTTCTTATCGGCAGGAGCTGGAAACGCGGCCACAGCGGCAAGCTTGTCGGGATCGGGTCGGACCCCTTTGGCGCTTACTACATGCCCGAGGAACTTGAGCTCTTCGTAACCAAAGTGGCACTTTTCGGGCTTAAGTGTGAGGTCTGCCGATCGGATGGCTTCTAGCACACTCCGTAGGCGGTGAAGATGCTGCTCGAACGTTTCAGAGAAGATGACCACATCATCCAGGTACACAAGACAGGCCTGCCACTTCAGTCCAGTAAGGACAGTGTCCATCATTCGCTGGAAAGTAGCCGGGGCTGAACACAAGCCAAAAGGAAGCACTCGAAATTCATAGAGCCCATCTGGAGTCACAAAGGCTGTTTTCTCGCGGTCGCGTTCGTCTACCTCGATTTGCCAGTACCCGCTTTTTAAATCGAGAGAAGAAAAATAGTGGGCACGCCGTAGTCTATCTAACGAGTCGTCGATACGCGGCAGCGGGTACACGTCCTTTTTAGTCACGTTGTTGAGCTTGCGGTAGTCGACACAGAAGCGTAGCGTTCCGTCTTTCTTTTTGACAAGAACGACCGGAGACGACCACGGGCTGTTGGAAGGTTCGATGACGCCATCGTCAAGCATCTCCCGGACTTGCGTACGTATGGCTTCGCGTTCTTTTGCCGACACGCGGTAAGGCTGCTGGTGTATCGGGCGTGCGTCTTCGTACGTGATGATCCTGTGTTTAGTGATGGAAGTCTGGCGTACCTTGGAAGAATGTGCGAAGCAGGTCCTGAATTCAAGCAAGAGCTTGCGCAGTGCTGTCTGGCTATCGGTGGACAGTTCAGAATTGATGTCGAGATGGCCCAGAGACGTGTCTGCTGTCTCCACTACTTCTGACGTGAAGCAGTTGTTAACGTTTGCTACTGCGTCAGCAAACGCTAACGAAGTGCCGCGGAACAGGTGTCGGTGCTCGTAGCTAAAGTTGGTAACAAGCAATTGCGAATGACCAGCACGAATCTGTATAACACTTCGAGGCACACAAACACCTTGCTTCAGTAGGTGTTCCAAGTTACTTTCGGCCACCGCTTCGCCATCGCGTAAGCCACAGCATGTAACGTCGACGAGGACACTGGCTCGTGGAGGAAGCGTTACACTGTCTGCCGAAACACGAAGTACGTCGTCGCGCCGTTGGCCGTCTTGCACGTCGATTGCTCGTGCGGCAGAGAAAGTGATACGACGCTCTTGCAGATCGATAATCGCGCCGTACTCCTGCAGGAAGTCAACCCCAAGAATAACGTCGCGGGAGCATTCGCGTAAGACAAGGCAGCTCGCAACGAATGTAGATCCTTGAATCTCAACTCTAGTCGTGCAGGCGCCCAGCGGAGTAACGACGTGGCCGCCAGCCGTCCGAATCTGCGAGTTATGCCAGGGCGTGATCACTTTCTTCAGCTGCGTTGCTATTTTCCTGCTTAGTATCGTGTAGTCTGCGCCGGTGTCCACTAAAGCACTCACGGCATAACCGTCAATAGTCACTGGTATATCGAGCGAAAGCCGGTCGTCTCGTTCAGCTGCAGGTGATGGCGGATCGGTATGTTTCCGTAACTGCGTCCGTCGGAGGTCTTCAGCGCTTCGACCGTCAGCGACCTCGCCCCCAAAGATCGCCTCAGTTAGTTTTCCCGGCGGGGACTGGTCGACCGCTCGGGAGAATAGCGCTGGGGCGGAGGTGAAAATCGTCTGGGAGACGGCGATCGCGACTGCCGCCTGGCAGGCGGTGGCAAGCGCTGCTGAGAGAGGTAGTCCTCAATGTCCCGGGGTCGCTGGCCGTATCGGGGTGGCGGCGAGTATGCGGAAAAGCCGCGAATCCCAAGGCGCCGGTATGGGCACTGGCGGTACAGGTGGTCAGCTTCACCGCAGTGGAAGCACAGAGGCCGATGATCGGGTGTGCGCCAAACATCCGACTTCCGAGGGGGCGGGCGTCTGTCGTCGACGTAGTGAACCGCTTGCTCCGAATGGTGGGCAAATGGAGCGGCATGAACAACCGGCGGCGGTGTATACCCAGCGTCGTAGTACGACATCGGCTGCGCCGACTGAATTGACACCGTAGGAGGAGCACGAACGAACAGCGGCGGAGAGGGAGCAGGGCGCTTCAGGGCTTCCGCGTAGGTCGCACGCGGATATTCAGGAGGTACTGCCGCAGCGTTAGCAGGAGGCAAGGTGTCACGGAGCGCCTGGTGCACTTCGTCCTTGATAATGCTCGCTATGGAGCTTACCGTAGGGTGCGGTGTTACGGCGGCCTTTTGCAACTCTTCACGCACGACAGAGCGGATGAGTTCTCGCAGACAGTCACCGTTGCTTCCTATGGCCGTGAAAATGTCAGCAGCAGACATGCTGTTCGCTTGCCGCTCATACATGTTCGAGCGATGCAGAAGCATCTTTTCCATAGTCACGGCCTCGGACAAGAACTCCGCGACCGTCTTCGGAGGGCTCCGTACGAGGCCAGCGAAGAGTTGCTCCTTGACCCCGCGCATCAGATGACGTAACTTCTTCTCCTCCGTCATTCTTGGATCCGCCCGTCGGAAGAGGCGCGTCATGTCTTCGACGTAAGTGGTCACAGTTTCGTTTGGCAACTGGACGCGGGCCTGAATCGCACGTTCCGCTCGTTCGTGGCGATCAGCACTGGTGTATGTCTCCAAAAGCTGACGACAAAACTCGCGCCACGACGTCAGTTGCCCCTCGCGGTTCTGAAACCACGTACGCGCGCCATCCTCCAGGTAGAAGTAGACGTGTCGGAGTTTTTCCGTGTCGTTCCATTCGTTCACGGAGGCCACGCGCTCGTATTCGACCATCCAGTCTTCGACGTCTTCGAACACTGTGCCATGAAACGTCTTCGGGATCCGTGGGCTCTCAAGTGTGTAACGGTTCGACATCGTGCTTCCCGTACCGGTTGGGGCGGTTTGAAGAGAAGCGCTGGTCATACCGGTTGATGTGGTGGGAACTGTAGCGTTGACGACTTCTGGAGACAGTCCCCTGATCCTGCGGCTGGCCCGATGCACGGGAGTGTCGACAGGCACTGGATTCGTAGCGCGGATCCTTGGAGGGGTCTGCAACATCCGTGAAGACGCTTACCCAGCACCTCCACCAGTTTGTCACGAGCCTCGAGAAGTAGTCCTGAAGGTTTAATAAACGTAGAGCAGCTGGCTCTTGGAAGACGCGACCGTCGGGGCTGGCTCGAGCAGAGAAGGAGCGCGCGGTCTTCTTTCTTTTCTTGGGCTCGACCCACTCTTGCCCTCAACCCACTACCTACAGGTGGCAATATACTATTTGGTAACATTTTCAGTGGTGGTCCATAGTGTCATGTTGCACTGGTGGTGTTTCTAGTGCGTCGGGCTCGTCATCAGGTGCAACGCTGTGGAGGCTAGAGATACTTTTTTGCAGTGGCTGCGTTCGTACTTAGAGTAACTAGTTCGGTGTTTATTGATCGATTTTTGTGAAAATGTTCTTTATGTAAGCTCAGTCATGAACGAAAAAAAATGAGTTTACTCTTGGAAACAAACAAACCGTTTGTTTGACGCCTGCCGAAAGCCCGGGCCAATAGTACATTTCGCTTACTCTAGCTAGTGTTCGTGAAAAGCCTAAATGACCAGATGTCGGTTCGTCATGGCAAGCGAAGAGGCTGCTAACACGTTGTTTTAGATCAGTTCGCTTTCCGTTGTTTTTTATTTGCGGCCCGTCGCGGCAGCCTAACGTGCAAGCTCGCGCGAGCAAACACCGCTGGCGGGAAGCGAAGCACACACGGAACGCGCGGAGTGATACATTTCAAAGACCGAACTTCTTGCGTAG
>NW_023606579.1:0-80001 GCF_013339745.2 Dermacentor silvarum
CAGTTTAATAGCCTGAAATATTTAATTTACTTGCACATCCAATCACAAATGAACGAACACACTTGCTATGCAAAGGTCCCAATTTAATGCAACACGTGGTTCAAAAAATTGGAATTTCTTTGAAATCTACGGCATGCAAAGTGGAATGCATTTCGGCATTCGCATTGCCTAGTTGAGGCTGCAGTCCTGAATTGCAGGATGCACACCTGGGTAGGTAATTCCACATTCCTGTGGAAGCTGCAGTTCATGCATTTATGTTCACCTCTGTACACAACTCGTATGTACCCATCCTTGTGAATAAAACAGCATGCATTAATAAACTGACTTTTCCTGCCCATGGCACATTTTTTGATTGGGAGTAAAATGCAATAGCTGCAACGAATAAGGAAAAAAAAAACTCTAAGGTAGAAGCTGACCTTTAACTGTATGTGCTAAGCACACAACCCAGTATACTTTGACACATTTTAAATATGAGCATTATGTAAGATTGATGCAAGTGTAATCTAGTTTTACATATGAAATGATTGACTTCATAAATGAAGGATGACTGATAAGCTTGGAATTATCAACTGGGTGACTTCCTCTGAAGGTATAGATACCTTATTTCAATTTCATAAATACAATGCACGATACAAAACAATGCTAATAATATTACTGCAGATAAATTTTATAAGAGCGGTAGCAGTGGAGAGGCAGCAAGTTTTCTGCAGTCCTTGCTCCCACAATTGAAAACAATGCAAACTCAACCGTTTCAAAATATAAATCGCTGACCGACTGCATGTAAGAAGAAAACGGCTGCACCTCTCGGTAAACTGGAAAACGGTGACATGGGCATCGTACTTCAACTTATTACATATGCACCCCATTATGCAAAGACGCCTGTAAAATTCTCGCGTGAACACTAACAGTTTTGCACGCGTGCGAGGTCACCGTGTCTACAATAAACATCGCAGTGTGACGCTATGGCTCGTTACGATGTTATGCCCGTCTGACGTGAACACCGCAAGGCCTATCTCCCCCCCCCCCCTTTTCTTTTTTTCCTTCTATAAAAGAAAAAAAAAAGCTCGTAACAAGCTCGCACTACAGCACCGAACATATACAGTATATGTAGAACTAGCAGCTGGTGGACCCTATGCTTAATCGCAAACACAGGCACGGTACAGCGAGTCTAGAGTTGTGCAGCACACTGACGACAAAGGGAGCACGAGGTTTTCCTGCCACTGTACGGCTTGTGCACCGATGTCGTTGAGCAACAAAGAACTTGCATTGTACCCATCGTAACAATTTGACAGGAAATGACTAATACACACATTTCGCACACGACGCGCCAGATATGACAAAGCTGAAGTCAAGCTTACCTGCAATCGAGCGACGATCTCTTGTCAAAATCTCTGCGGCTCCGATGCTGGCACAAAATTGTCCGTGGTGTTCCGCAAACGAGTAGAAAAGCAAAAGGGCACCGAACAAATCGGCACTAGCATATATAGCTACCGCCACACCATAACATGCAATGGATGTTAGCACTCGTTTATACCCATGGATAAATACAATGAAGCAGTAGTACGCTCGAGGAAATGTGGCAAGCAGCGCAGCAGCCGCACGAAAAGTCTTTTTTTGTTATTCGCCGGCTGATTCAAAGCGAATCAAATAAATAAGCACACTCTGTAGATCTGTATATATAGTGTCCAGCCGAATATGCACGCTGAGCCTCGTCTTTCATGTGTTTCGTTTTTACGGACACGCTATGTTTTTTTCAAGAAACGGTAGTAGCGTCCGTTTTTTTACGTATGTTCCCTCCGTTTTTTGCGAGACAGAACTGGAGTCTGTATTTTTACGTAGGATTCGTCTGTAAAATTACGGAATTTTTTTACAGTGTATGATGAAGAAGTTGCTGCTGTCGAAGGGGACTTCTTTGATGCACTATCCTCTAATGTAAACTTCGACTGAAATGTCTTTGACTTCGAATGGGGAAGTGAGGAAGAATCCTCACTGATTGTTGACATGGCTCTTTTTTGAGCACGAGCATTATGTTCTGCGTCTTTCATTTCGCAATCTTGAATGGTCTGGTTGGCGGAAGCAGAATGAGTGGGAGGGGAACTATTGCACGCTGTGCCATCTCCCGAGACAGCTGTCTCCCTCTTTCCATCGACAGATTTCTGCCCCGAATTTATAAGTTGATTTGCTACCGAGCATAGACCAATAGCTTGCATTAACCGCAGCCGTGCGAGGAAATAGCCTGTGCGATGCTTTCACCAAGATTTACCAACAACTGATCCATTGCCTCAGCCACGGCCTGTTGAACTGCATTTTACATGGTTGCAGTGAGAGATGAGTCAGGTATCGTATTTTGTTTAGCTGTAACTCCTGCATAGCCAGATGTTCTTTCATTTACAATATTTGCAGCCTCTCTTCTGGAGCAACGTCTTTTATCCATAACTTCGAGGATCTGCACTTCTTGGGCCCGCACAGAACAGTTAGAGAAATCGGCCGGATGGTTTACTTCACGAAAGGCAGCATCTCTCATTTTCGGAAGTGCAATCACTGGGAGCGTGACTTTCCCCACATGTGCAGCAATGTTGGCTTGATTTACATGCACCGATACTATGGCCAAATCGCCAGCAATTGCGACATTGAAGCGGACGCGGTGCAAGTGGATCTACTCTGAATATAAGGGGCCATATTTTGATCTCTGATGGGCAGGAAGTGCCAGCAAAAGTGGCTATCACTGATTCTGTTGGTACTCTGGTATTGCCCAACACTCGATTGCATCGATATACAGCAATCACTCCAGCTGCAGATAACGTTTCTAATGTTTCTGTCGGGGTAAGACTTGAGTCGACACCTCGTACTACTCCCTTGGTGCACGCGAGGTGAGTAGGGATAAATGCACTCACCGGAATGGCAGCGAAAGATGTGCACTTCAGTAAGTCCGCAACACATGTCTGGTCTGGAGACCTACAAAGAATGCCTCCCCGGCCGAACTGCCTTACGTCCGAGATGTTCTGGTACAATGGAGTAACACCATGAAGAGCATCCTGGGTAGCCTGAGGATAATGGGTGCGTCAGTGGTCTTCATCTTCATCACTATTATTTTGATGGCACATAACTGCCGTATCGCATTTGTAAATAATTGATTGGTCCACACTGGAGACTAGCAAACGAAAGGAGTGGGAAAGCGATTTCGACCACCGTCAGATTACGTTGAAACTAGAAATAATTATAGAAGGCAAGTGAAGACGTTAAGATATATGGGTCACACAAAGAACACAGCTCAAGTAGAGGTAGAACCGATTCAAGACCGCGTCTTCGAGACATTAACAAAATAAGAGCGTCCATGGCTGGTTGATTTCAAGTCGGACACTTGACGTCAACGTCTTTGACTGAACGTAGCATTCGCAAATTGCGCTGCATGTTTGCTACAGCCCTCTGCAGGTGCACGTCTTCAGTTGTCGCAGAGTAGCTTAGTTAAGTGGAGACATACGTATTTGGTTGAATGAGCGCCTGGGACCTTCGCGTTTGCACTCGTGTGTCTTCACTCTATGTGGCCTTATCGTGTTATGTAACAGTGTTAAACTTCCAATCCGTTCCTTTACGAGGCTCTTGTGACTTCTGCAGATGCGTAACAGGAATTACCGATACATGCTCTGATGCCTATTGCTGTTCAGAAACCGTAGATCATATATTACTTTAATGCTCCACGGAAGTTTCGAAAGATTTTGTTTTGAACATGAAATGCACATGATTTCTCATACTCCACTCTCACTACGTGACATTTAAGTTCTATGCCATGCATTTCAAGAAAACGGATGGCCTTAAATTTCTGTGGCCTGCGGCACACGCTGCCCAGCATGGGTAGATATCAACAAGGTTTTAGGAGATTGTGCTCGGTTAAATGAAAAAGCAACAATGCGCGAGAAACGCTGATGATATTTGCATATGAGACAACGGCAATAAATTCGGACATTCTTACAGCATGAAGCCAACTTCAGCTATAGCCTTGCGAGAAGACCAATTTCAGAGAGGTAAGGAATGATGACTGAACTTCTCTGGGAGCAGAC
This sequence comes from Dermacentor silvarum, assembly GCF_013339745.2. Lineage (NCBI taxonomy): Eukaryota > Metazoa > Arthropoda > Arachnida > Ixodida > Ixodidae > Dermacentor > Dermacentor silvarum. Next base: position 4,059 of record NW_023606579.1, read on the forward strand.
CAAGGAACTTCGTCTGCTCTCAAAAATCGTCTGCTCTCTTGTGGTAACTTCGTAGCAATATTTTACTCTTGGAAGGAAGCACCAGTGATTTCCTCTGCCTGTTGGCACATTGCATCCGAATCACTTGTTATGTAAACTGGCTTTCATTACTTAAATATTGCAAGAACTGTAAAAGTACTACATTAATTTTAAGCGCGTCATCTGTCATACAGCGCCTGCCGCTATGGCTCATGATAGGCATGCGTCCGCACTCTAATAGCACCTAAACTGAAAGGTTGACCTTATCGCAACTACATAGTTACATTTTCATTCAAGACGAAATGTCATACCTACGAAATGTCAAATGTTTGACGTAAATCCTTCCGCCTGTTCCACCTTGACGCGCAGCACCTTGGGTCTTCTGTGCTATCCAGTGTATGATACAGGTTCTCTAGTTTATACCACGGTCTGAAGTCATTCAAATGCTATTGATGGCACCTACTAAGAAGTCCCGTAATGTCGCATGCGCTTAGGCCATCTCAGTATATAAAATGCGAGAAAAAAAGAGAAGCATTTCTCTAGGTCCCTTGCAGACTTATTAGCTCCTTCCCTCCGAGCATGATATGCCCTTCACTTGTGGCGACACATTTAAGTGGCTTCGAGAAGCATTGATGAGCATGAACATATATCGAGTTCAACAAATAGCCTGGAAACTACGGGACTTGACGTACAAGCTCAGCTTGAAGTGTTAGATTCTGCAGGAGAAACATTTGGATGGTCCTGCTAAAAAAATGAGCCATTCCACCCTGTGAAGGTGAATCACCGGTGAAGCTATTTAGCACAAGACACAGAGGTGACACAGAATTTTCAACGAAGGTACGAACATAGTTATTGTCCTTTTTGGTGGTCATCGTGACGATAGGTACGCGGACACATTCGCGTATCGTCTGTGTTATTAAATATGTCCGTCACGTAAGAAAGTGAATGGCTCATACCCTCTTAAGCAGGGCCGTAGCCAGAAATTTTTTTCGGGGGGGGGGTTCATCGGCCCGACCGGAGGGGGGGGGGGGGGGCAAGCGTCTGTTTTCCTCTACGTGACATGATCGATAATAAATATCGGTAGTTTAAGCAGACTCTATGCATGGATATCAAAGACATGGGACCCCCCCCCCCCCCCTCTCGCGTGTGTGTGTGCTTGTGAAGAAATTAAGTAAAAAGTAATGTAAGCTCAGTAAAATACAGTAAGCACGACAGGTACAGTGGGCGTTTGGAGCAACCGTCTCTCATCGCGCCACTGAATGGACCAGTCTTCGAAAACGCATCACTGAGACGACCCGCCCGATCGGAGAAGACATCATTAATTGTTAATCTCCGTTAAGCGTAGATGGCGTCGTCCTCGTCGTGGCGAAGTGCGTTTCACAGGTCAAGGACGGCTATACATGTGAAAATGCACGTGTTACCAGGCTATACCTACTCCCATAGCAATAGCTTGTTCGCTGCGTCCTTGCGCTAGAAAACTTAAATACGCGCAAAAACGAGTAATGCCTTTTTTTACGAAGCTTTCGTCGCCTTGCATTTCCTGCGGCAAGTGCATGGGCCGCTGTGTCTTCCGCTGTGTGCGAGCGTGCAGCCGTTATTTGCCTTTACGTCAACAGATTCAGAATTGTACAGAATATTTCACCGCACTGCATAGTTATGGCATGTGTACGCATTCTAAGTAGTGCGTGCGAGTCATTTCTGCTTCACTTAGGCCGGTGCAAGCAGGAAGCGGCCTTGTACGTCACAGAATCTCGACTGATTGGTGTACTAGTGATGCAGGAATGAACTCCGGTCTTGTTCAGTGCATAGTGCACATAATCAATTTCTCAGGACGCGTGAATTCCGACGAGAACTGTCAGCGCCTGCAACAAGAGTTTACTTACGCTGTACTGCGCACAGCAGTAATCCATGCTTGTCGGCTGTCTGTTTCATGCATTCTGTTGCGAGTCGGTGGAATTTCACTGCTGGCATCAACCCTTGCGTGTGTACATTGCTGCTTTGGGATTCCACAACACAACAGCAACTACCACCCATTCGTAATTGCTGGTTTGGGATTCAGCAACACAACAGTATACCTAACAGCCTTCCGTAGGGGCGCAATCGCAAACGAGAGGCGTTTTGCGCTGCAGACTATGGCTACGTTCACACTTGGGAAGCGGCAAGCGGGTGGAGAAGCCAAAGCGGCCGGAAAGGCCAAAGCGGACGGAAAATCTTTTCCGCGCATGGCCAAGTTCACATTTGTTTTGCTACCACCGCGGCCGCCGCTGCCGCTTTCGTCCACATCCATCTAGTCTGCGTACGTTTGTCGGCGTGGTGGCGCTCATTATCGCATTATTTCGAGCGGTATGTTCATTCACTGACCCACCCGTCATCAAAAGTGATCATCTTGCGCAATTTCGCGTGTCATCTGCGACCTTCGGTAAGTTCCTCGTTGGCGTTCCGTAATTCTCCTCACACGGGCGCGGTAGCGCTGTGTCACAGGTTGCTGCCTAGGCGTGATTATATTTCTTTAATAGTTTTTATTTACAAGTTGTAATAACATTCGATCATTTCGTATTATTTTCAGCGCCTCCAGGACACGAAAGCGGCAACGGGAACACCAAAGCTAAAACCCGGGCTGGCCCTTGTGTTGAGGTTCGCCGAAGCCTGCGCGTCCTACGTGACACCTACGCTCCCAATCTATCGTCGCGACGAGAAAAGCACCCCGCGACTTCTGCAACATACCGTGCACGTGCGAGGAGAATTATGGAGCGCCAACGAGGAATCTGCCTAACTATTGTCTGCCGTGGAAGTGGAAGAAGAAATGGCTTTTATACTTCTACCTACTTGTTTTCTAGAAATGGACAATGAATAAACGGAAGACGCGGACACCTCGGAAACGGAGGTGGTGGGTTTGCTTGGCTTTGCTAAAGTGTTAGAAGTTGGGTCACGCCAAGCCTTCGTTGCCGCACCTCCTGTCGCGCGACGTTGATTACTATCGCGAGTATTGCTGACAGTACGTTTTAGTACTTCTCTTGTCGTAGAGCAAGGGGTGGTTCTTGATCGCATCGATCAGCATTGCAGCCTACACTTTTGGTGCCATGTTCAATGTTACAACCGGAAGTTTACATGCTAGTGTAGCTTCCGGTCGAGCAGAACGACTTTCCGCCACGTTTCCGCTTCGCCATGGCGAAAAAATCGGTCCGAGACCAATTTGGCTCGCCGCCTGTTTTTCTGCCTGTTTTGCCGCCTAGGCGGGCGGATTTTTGCAAGATTTTGCCGCTTCCGCCAGCTTCGAGACCAAGTTCCTACGCGAACGCGGCCTAACCGGTACCTGAAGGGAAGCGGCGGAAATGTATACCGGAAATTTCGACCACCTGGGGACTTTAACGTGCACCTAAATCAAAGTAAACGGGCCTCGAGCATTTTCGCCTTCATCTAAAATGCGGCTGCCGCATTTGTTGCTTCATTTGCTGCGCATTTGTTGCGCATTTGTTGTTTCAGAATGCGGCCGCCACATTCGCGCCCAAAACCTCATAGAGTGTCAAGGCCTTGACAAACGCCGTGACAGTTTTTTTCCATATGCAGACATGATTCGCTGTAAATTACCAACCCAAACGGAAGCGCCCAGGAATGAAAGTGTGAAAGTAGCACCGGTTTCTGGAAAAATGTCAGCGCGAAGCGACGAGAGCAAAGGGTGGATTAGTGGGGGGGGGGGGGTGCAAAAAATTTCGGGGGGGGGGGGTTGAACCCCCCCAACCCCCCCCTTGGCTACGCCACTGCTCTCAAGCAATGGCTCATACGCCCGTAAACGCGGCCTCCCCATTACGACAACAGAAGTGAAATTCTACACTGGAATGATGAGCGGCAACGGAGCCAGCTGTAGAAGAAGACGACGGTCACATTCCCCACCGCTTCTGTCAGCGGGAAAGCGAAGGGGAATGTGATGCGAAGGAAACGATGCGAGGGAAATGCTCTTTTGTGGAGGGGAGTGTTTCTTGTTCGCGGAACACGGGTTTGTCCTTGAGAAGTACAGCTTCGCTGTAAAAAAAAAAGGAAGAAAAAATAAATTTTGTAGTCTAACCTGACATTGAGTGGGTGAATTCGCCAACTATGAATGGGGATTTCAACTTGGACGTAAAACAAGCTCTTTGGTTTTAACCTTCCGTCTCCATAGAAGCGAAGCGTTTGTTCTCCAGCAACATTTAAAAACATCTTAACGCAGAAAAAAAAACACACGTTGTGCATGCAGTCGTTTCAGGAGTTCTTGACAATGGAATTTAATGGTAGAGAATAAATCCATCCTTGGGCAGCGCACACAGAAACAATACACCTGAAAGGAAACAGGTCTAAGCACTGAAAATTTTTATCGGAAGAAAAAGATCATATATACAGTGATTATGAAAGTCATGTGGGTGAGATGAGAAACGAAGCGATAGCGTTCATTGATTGCTCGTGAATACGTGATAACTTTTTGCATCTCATTCACGTGACAATCATAATAACATAATCTTTTTCTTCGAATAAAGACTTCCACTTGTTTGACCAGTGCTTGTGCTGGTCCCTTTTTCCTTTTTATTTTTATCTGCGCTGCCCAAGAATGGATCGATTCCAGCTCGTTCGCTTATCGATCCTTCTGCGATAGAGAATAAAGCAGCCTGTGTTGTAATTGCCAGAGCATGTTGAGCATTCTGATGACACTAAAACCAAACTGAACGCATTTCGGTGCTACATGTATACGGTCTCTGAACGTGCCTCATTTTTTGGCGTTTTCTGTCCAGATTTTGTCCAGATTTCAGTAATACTCATGTCCAGGTTTTCAAAACTCTACTTATGACACTACCTTCTGCAAATTGTCGTGCCGTCAGCTGGCAGATGGATGCCTACGGCCCCTTGGGACCCTTTGTAGGAGTGGTTGATAGTTGCTGCTTTCCCTAAGGGTAGCTTTAGTGTGTATTATATTTTCAAGTCCTGCCGCAGAGAAATTTATGCTGCAATGATGGACACGTTTTTATCCTCTACCCTGCCCTGCACCATACTCAGTGTCCTGTTACGATGATGTACTTAGACGTGCCCGGCGGATGATCATTTCTCCATGCGTCAAAACATTATTAATTACTTTACATTCGGCAACACTTTCTGTCAGGACATGCTTAGAAGAAAAGGAATTAAGCTCCTGCAGCTTTAACAGATAGAAAACAGAAAACACGAAATATCATACTCCACATAAGATTACAAAAAGCTCACTCTAAGCTCTGGGTCATTCCACGCCCAATCAACAAGTGTTTTTTTGACTATCACAGATATAGCTTCAAAAATTCTCACATGTTTGTTGGAGTTTAAAACTCACCCTCCAAGTTTAGTTTTCCTTACCGAAAGTTTTGTAGAATTTTGACGACAATTTGCTTTTCCTGCCAAGCTGCGCTAGACGGCATCAATCAACATTTTTTCTAAAAGACACATTGTATGATCCATTCCTTCAAATTGCGTTTATCGCAAGCCAAAGATGCGATGTGACTGTAAAATTTGCCAATTTGATAATTATTTAAATACTTCGATTGGTTCTGGCACTAGCAAAAGCATGTAAAATTGCAAAGTTTGAGTCTTTTTCTCGGAAGGTGGAAAAACATGGAAATCACATATAAAATATATAATGGTAGCCCAGTCAACATAGTATAGCTGAAAAGTATTTAAAGTATCGATTGTTTAGCAGTTCGCACGGGAAAGCTCCATATTCAAGGTAAAAAGGTGCCTTGGTGGTAGGCCTCAAGTATATGCATTACATCATTAGATAGCCCTACGTGTCTACTATGCACGTGGGAAGTAATATAAAGGTAGTATTTTTTAAACGCAAGAAATGTTTTTTTTTAATTTTCGTGTCAGTACCGTCCTTTTTCTGACGAGAGTCAAGCTAGGTAGAGCACTGATTCCGGTGCTCCGCAGCCCAGGCTTGCTGGCCTGGGATCCAGACGACTTCGAGCGCGTAGCTGAGTTCAATGGACGGGACCATGAAGCCAAGCGCCGAAACGTTTACTTCAGTCTTTTGGATGGTGCTCGCACGTGGTCCCAGAACCGCGAAGACGTCCTGACAGCATGGCGTGAGTTCTGTCGCAGGCTCTTGGACACCTACGCCAGCTCCGATCACCGGGAACGAGCAGAATGGGTCCTCCAGTCGCGCATTCAGAAGCCTAATGAGAGTGTGGCTATGTACGGGGAAGACATGGTGCGTCTCTTCAGGCGAGCTGACCCTACCATGTCGGAAGACAAAAAGTTGCGTCACTTGATGCGAGGTGTGAAAGAGCAGCTTTTTGGTAGACTCATTCGTAGTACGCCCAAATTGGTTGCAGAGTTTCTCACTGAAGATGTCGCCATGGAGAAGGCCCTGCACCAGCGCTCGCATCAGTACAATCGGCAGAACCCCTCTTCTACTACTGACTTTGACTTTTGAACAAACACATTCAATTTGAACAAAGACACGAGAACGCACATGGACACACGCACCACGATGACAATAAATACCCAACATTAACGAAAGACTGCGCGTTTCTAACGCGTTTGTGTGAGCGCGTTACGGCCCGCGTAAGAAGCTGGTGTAAGACGCTGTGGCCTCTCCGCCTTACCCCCGTACTCATAAACGTTGATGGCGTCGGGAAACGCGGTGCACGTTCCGGCATGTGTAAACGGCTGCGTAAGACGCTGTGGCCTCTCCCCCTTACAAGAGAGTACTGCACGTTTCTAACGCGTTTGTGCTAGCGTCCCCTTAAGCGGGAGATGGTGCAATTAGAATGAAGGGCGCTGTTATAAAATAGGAATGACGTCACATATGGCGCGTGTCATTGGTGGAAGTCAATCGTTCGATTTAGTGCGGCGAGACTGGGCGAATTACACGGAAGATTCACAGTTTACCGATGATGCCCTCCGGAGCTTCGCCCACTCATCATCATTCACCCCGTGGATATGCGGTGTTTTTTTTTCTATTAATTCCCTGTTTTCTTTCTCATCGCCAACATGGCCACAGAACACGCCATCTGTGTAGTTTTGTTACGCATTGTGTTGAGAGCACTTCTCACGCAAAGCGACATCGTTCTTTGCGGCAGGGTCTTAGACAGCGGTAAACACAGCCTGTATGCCGAATGCGTGCCGACTAACCAGCCTGCTTGATCGCGCATTCTCACAAAGTGATCTCGAAGGTTTACCGCTCAATTGATTGCACGTAACGGTGTGCACGCCACGGGTTTTAACTTCTATCCTGGCTAAACTGCAAGACGAGCTTCAGAAGGTCCAAAGGAATGTTCCCGGTGTTTCATGTGTAAAGAATGGGAAACGAACGTTTATTTTACATAAACCCTACGCGATGTGGGTCGAGGCAGAAGCCAAGGTGAGGCTGAACGAACGTGATCACGCTTACACTTGCTTTTGATGGATTAAGATTGCAGTGGTGGCCAGTTTTGAAAGGAGAGAAAAAAGTGCAAAAGACAGCGTGAAGTTCCTGGTTCCTCGGTAGGGCAACGTGACTCTTACAAGGAGGCTGCATTTACCCGTAGAAAGTGTAACTCCCTTTAGGGCGTCCCGCTGGACCCATACAGTACTAAGTGCCATCCTCTAAAATTAATGTGTTCTCTTCGTTTTGGCGTTGTGCACCTGGCGCTTGCCTGTCAGAAACGCTATGAACGCGTTGCACGTAGCGTTCTTGAGATAAAAAGCGCCCGTCACAAATCCTTAGAAAAAGGAAGTTCCCGCAAGATGGATAACGATTTCTGTAGCAGACATTTATAGCTCAGAAGGTGTACAGGCTCAACAGCGTTGAAAAAAAATCTACGCCAATAGCACTGGTTACATTCGTCCAACAACCATGCACCCGTCCCAACTTGCTTTTTTTTTGCATTAGCCCAGTACACAAGTCTCAGTCGTAGAGGCCAATTCGACCAGAACGTATTGGCCGTTCGTAATGAAACAGTGCAGGCAAAAAAGAGTAGATTTGTTTCCTTGCTGCTTGCTGTTCGTCGCAAAAAAATTAACCTTCAATAAGTAGGTTTTGGAAATTACGGCAGGTGTGTTGTTGACCTTGCCTTGGGAGAAATTTCACGCAAACAGATCTAGTGGAAAACAGCGGTTACATGCGCGGATTCTGATGGTAATGTTATCGCCCTTCTTCCTGATGTTACACTCTATACATATTGCCTATATACCAGCCGAAAGCGAACAAGCAAGATGATCACCGGCAGCAGGCTGTGCTCGGCGTACTGCTTGACGAGGCAGTAAGTGCGCTTGTCGTAGACGCTGCGCGCGCTCTCTGACCACCAAGCGCGGAAGCGGCCGCTGCTGTCCACGAGCCAACCTACGAGAATACAAAATGAAGAAAGCAGTGACACAGTCTGTTGACTCATTGAGATGTGGTAGGATCACCTAAGACCCCCGTCTAGACGCCGCATTGCAAGGAAAAATAAAATAAACGCGAAGACCGCTTGTCAACGCATTAGCTCATCACGAAAATCGAACAGAAAGCAAGAATTAAGAGCCAAATGAGAGAAAATCAACATAGCTTAACAGGGGGCGATTCGCATAAGGACAAGTTAGCAAAATAGCATTCTGGTGCAGAGAGAAAAGTGTCGAGGGTGGTAAAGTATTAGGTGGAGTTATCCATTAGGGAAGCTTCAGGCACATACTGGCATGTCCAGGAATGCTGGACATCGCCCCTTGGTCCATCTGTCGAGCTCAACCACAATGAATCAATGTAACACTATGGGCAGTACTTAAAAAAAGCAATATTTCAAAAGATCGCCGTAATTTTAAGAACTTTAGGTTAGTAACATTGATATTGCTGCATTATCTTCATCATATCGAAATCTTCTATTGACGCTCCCAACGAAGCAGAACTTACTTGATGTTCACGTCGACGGTGTGCCTCGGACGGCGTTAATAGATACTGGAGCCCAGGTTTCCATAATGAGTCGACTGAAGAAGGTTCTCACGCCTGCTACTACACGAGCCGTATACGCGACGCCGGTGGCGGCACAGTCGCCGTCACTGGAATGTGTACTTCCCGTACAAGTATCGCCGACCGCCGCGTTCCAGTTATTTTTACAGTGCTGACCAATTGTCCCCGTGACCTAAATCTCAGACTCGAGTTTCTTATGGCGCATTCAGCTTTGATCGACTGTTCTGCCGGTACCCTTTGCCTCGAACTTCCTCTTCTCGCGCATATTCGTGCCGAACTGCTTTAGTACGACCGCCTTCGTCCGCCTGCCACCTAAAGCCTTGACTTTCGTCGATTTGCTATCATCTTTCCCTGTGCCCGATGATGATTACGTTGCCACAGCTGTTCCTGATGTCCTTTTGATGCGCAATATAACTGTGCCCCACTCCGTCGTAACCGTCGCCGATTACTGCACATGCCTCCCCGTCGTCAATTTTGGCCTGACAAAGCAAGTTCTACCCCAAGGCATATCGGTTGCAACGCTGCGTGCTATAGGAGATGACCACGTCACGACGTTTTCAGTAGACATCTGCTCTGATTCTTCACCATGTCCACATGACGCTATTTGCCCTGACGCAATATTTAGTCCCATGATTGCTGTGGACCTATTGCGTGAACAAGCATCAGCTCTGTGTCGCCTTTTGGTTTCTTACCACGACATATTCGACCTCAAGAATCGGCAATTGGGCCAGAATTCAAATGCTAAGCATCACATCAATACTGGTGATGCAAGTCCTATTTATCACCGGTCATATCGAGTTACTGCTTCAGAGTGTAAGGTTATTCAAGATGAAGTGAACAAGATGCATGCCAAAGGCACTGTTGAACCGTCGTCGAGCCCTTGGGCGTCACCCGTTGTGCTTGTCAAAAAGAAAGATGGCACATGGCGTTTCTGCGTAGATTGTCGCCAGCTAAACCAAATTACCAAAATAGACGTCTTCCCCTTGCCTCGTATTGACGACGCCCTCGATTGTCTCCACGGTGCCAACTACTTTTCATGAATAGACTTTCGGTTTGGTTATTGACAAATTTTTGTGGATAAAAAGGACCAAGAGACGACCGCATTCGTCACCCCTGATGGTCTATATCAATTCAGTGTTATGTCATTCGGTCTATGCAACGCCCCAGCAATGTTCGAACGTATGATGGACTCTTTACTGCAACGGTTCAAATGGTCAACATGCCTCTGCTACCTCGACGGCGTTCTCGTATTTTCGCCTACATTTGGGACATATCTTGAGTGCTTATATATATCAGCTGTTCTTCAAGTCTTCCGCGAGGCTGGGCTTCTACTAAATTCGTGTCACTTCGGTCGTCGGCAGACTACAGCGCTGGGCCACCTCGTCGACGCTTCTGGTATTTAACCAGACCCGGAAAAAATTCGTGCTGTCAAGTCTTTTCCTGTACCTCAGTCTGTCAAAGACGTCCGAAGTTTTGTCGGACTCTGCTCCTACTTCCGACGGTTCGTTAAAGACTTCGCCGCGATTCCCCGACCACTTACTGATCTTCTGAAGAAGGACGTGCCGTTTACGTGGGGTCCCGCTCAAACTGCCGCGTTTACCCACCTGACCAACATTATCACCACGCCACCTATACTGGCCCACTTTGACCCGTCCTCTCATACAGAGGTCCGTACCGATGCCAGTGGTCATGGTATCGGAGCCGTCTTAGCCCAACGCCCACAGGGACAAGATAGTGTTATCGCCTACGCTAGCCGCCTCCTCACAGCAGCGGAGCGCAACTATTCGATTACAGATCGTGAATGCCTGGGTCTCGTCTGGGTGGTTTCCAAATTCCGCCCGTACTTGTATGGCACGCACTTCTCTGTAATCACGGAGCACCACGTGCTCTGCTGCCTTTCCTCACTCAAGGATTCTACTGGTGGCTTGGTCGCAGGGCTCCACTGCTGGAAGAATATTCCTATGCAGTAGTGTACAAGTCGGGCCGATTACATCAAGACGCAGACTGTTTGTCACGCTATTCAGTCGACGAATCACCCGCCGACCCTGACCGCGATGTCGACGCTTGCGTTTTCTCCGTTTCTCAGCTGCTACAAGTCTCTGACGAGCAACGCCGTGATACGACCTTGCGCGTCTTCATTGATCGCTTGGAATCTTCGCGTTCTGATTCGTCCCTTCCTTTGTTTGTTCTCCGGGATGGTGTATTATACCATCACAACGTACGCCCCGACGGTCGTGCCCTATACTCCTCGTCATTCCTAAGCACCTCGGATCAGCTGTTCTCCAAAAAATACCTGGCTTGCGCGGCACACGCACCACAGTCACAGCGTAAGCTAGACGAGCGTTTCGACAGTACTAACGTAATTTGAGTGAATGCGTCCGGAACGCGCTTGGGACGCCGTCGCGCGTGCAAGCCGACGCGTTCCATCGCCGATGGCTAGCGCCGTTCGGCGCAACCAAGCGGCCGACAATGCAACTACGGCTGTCACATTCGCTGTCATTGCAACGCGCCCAATCTAGCGCAATCAACGTGATCCCGAGCGTCCGTCGGTATGTTAGCGCCATCTAGTTAAGGGGGCAGCAAAATTTACAGTGCCTGAAAGGTTGCGTTTGTCGGCGCCTTAACTAGATGGAGCCACCATACCGGCGGAGGCGTGGGACGGCGTTGTTTGCGTTACGCGCCTGAATCGCATCTCATCGTCTGCGCCTGCGCGCCTGAATAGGGCGCGTTTATTATACATTTTCCCGCTCTCGGATAGCAAGCGCTTGCGTGGCTCAGTGGTAGAGTATGCGCCTCCCACGCAGCGGGCCCGGGCTCGACCCCGGCGGACAGCGGGTACTTTTTATTGCGATAGCAATTATATGGACACTCAAAAGCAGATTTCTGCCGTCGGCGTCGCCGTCGCCGTCGGCGTCGCCGTCGCCGTCGCCGTGAGGTTCCGTATGACGTCATTTGGAGATGAAATCGTCGCCGCGCGCCGAACGCTGTATGTGCGAGTGAAAGGGCGCGAGGGGCGCGTCTTTCACGGGGAGTGAACGCACGGCGGAGAACAAACGCGCGTTCTGCGCCGTGCTCGCTTAAGGGCTGCAGAAGTAGGCGTCTCTTTTCTCCTTTACAATCACCATATATGTAGAGCAAACGCGCCTTCTTCGGACGCGCGAGAGGCCGTGGGGGAGGGGGAGGGAAGGGAGGCGACGTTTAGCTGCGGCACCAAGTGCCTATTTATATCAGAGGCTCCAGCAACAGTCACCAACGCCGCACGCATTTTGAGCTAACGCGGGCAAAACGCCGATGGCGTCGACAACAGTTCTGCGTGTTGTTGCTACCAAAGCCGCTCACCTTACTTCGTATGACATTGCTGTGTTGCTATCGCATTCATTGCTTCGCCCTTAGGGCGAAACTGTGACATTTTTTTCGCATGCAATAGCGGCTACGGGGCGGTGGCGGCGGCATCATCGCGACCCGGAACGGCTATTGGAATGAGCCCATAACAGCTTACGCTGCAAAACTTCACGCCTTACCAATGGCCACTCACTTTGGCGTCTCCTGCACCTACGACCGGATTCGCCGACGCGTCTTTTGGCCAGGTCTTGCCTGCTCCGTCCGGGAATACGTCGCGGCGTATGAGAAATGCCAGTGTCGAAAACCACCATGGACGCTCCCTGCCGGGTGCCTCCAACCGCTCGACATTCCTTCGGAGCCGTTCTTTCGAGTTGGCTTAGACTTACTCGGCTCTTTCGCGTGGCGACAGCTACAGACCAATTCATTCCCCGTGTCTCTTTTACCTTCACCTCTTCCACCCCACACAATATCGTCATATTGCTCTACTGCGGAGCAAAGCCCACAGTATATCATTGCACCTGGGAGTGCTCACACCCTCCGTGCTACTCCCCTATTCCTTCACCTTCACCTTCCACCTAGGAGACTGCGCTAACCAGCTCAGATCCGCAAGAGCAGCGACGGTTGATCCAGTGGGCACGCGGGGTGGCGCGAGCCAATGGGACCCTGAATGGGGCTCCACCCTACAAGGAAGTCACCCCACGTGATGAAACAATAAATGTTTTTTTTCTCTCTCTCTCTCCTTCTATCAACGTATGGCAACAATTTGGTCCCTGTGGCGACAGATCACGCCATGCGCTTATGCCATCACCAGAGTGCTTCCAACAAGCTGTGCCACAGATGTCGCCGATTTTCTTTTACACGATGTGATTCTGCAGCATGGAACTCCACATCAACTGCTCACTGACCGTGGTCGGACATTCCTTTCTAAATTCATCGCCGACATCCTGCAGTCATGTTCAATCAGGCACAAGCTGACTACGTCTTACCACCCAAAGACTAATGGTCTCACGTAGCGTCTGAATCGAACCCTGAGATATGCTTGCAAAGTATGTCTCGTCCGGCCATACTGATTGGGACCTTGCCCTACCCTATGTTACATTTGCTTACAATTGTTCGCGTCACGACACTGCCGGTTATTCTCCATTCTTTCTGTTGTTCGTCCGAGAACCCACATTGCCATCGGACACATCCTTTCCATTCGCCGCAGCAGAGACCAGTGAATATGCACTTGGTGCCGTCACCAGGGCAGCCCAAGCACGCGAAATTGCCCGCGCTCGCCTCCTGACCTCCCAAGAGAACCAACGGCGTTTGTACGATCGACATCACAGAGACGTCCACTTTTCGCCTGGATCTCTGGTACTCCTGTGGTCCCCGACTCGTCACGTTGGCCTGTCAGAAAAACTCCTGTCTCGGTACAGAGGCCCATATCGAGTGCTGCGTGCCTTGACTCCAGTTAGTTACGAAATCGTCCCAGTTAGTACCATTGCCTCGTCTTCTCCGAGTTTAACTGACGTTGTGCATGTCGCACGCCTCAAACCATATTACTCTCCTGTTACCAACGATATTTAGACGCACCGGGCGGTGCTTCTGCCCCCGCGGATAATGATACATGCATATTGCGTGTTTCTTGTGGACGATGCGCGTGGGGTACTCCTTTTTATTAACGTACGCATTTACATGCTGCGTTATAGCATTGTTCTTATCCTGATTAAAACACCCTGCATGTTATTATAATGGAGTAAGCTGGTTCAGTGCAGCGAAGTTCGGCAACATTCTGAAGAGGCAATGCCTCTTCCTGGGTATTATTTGGTTAACTAATAATATTATTATATATTTATTTCGTTAGTTATTCATATTTATTTACTTATTTATATGTGTAATGCAAAGGCCCGTAAACTTTATCTAGAGGATTGTTTTTTCCCCCAGACACAGAAAGTTTGAAACCTAGATTCCTTGAAAGCGACAGCCTCAGTAATTGCAGCAGTGGAAGGAAGGAGATAATTTTAGTCATTGCTTGGATGGTACGGCATGTAGGAACTCCGACTTTGGAATGGGTTAGCAAACGAAATCTCTTAAAAAATTCAAAGCCACTTTTTTAAAGAAAGATGGTTGACCGCTAAGCTTTCACCCATGCAAACTGAATCAAAGTCCAAAGCCAACGACCAAGCAACGAACCCAAGAAATGCTGAGCGACCCGATGCAATGCATATGTGATTTGCTTGCTTGTTTAGGATTCTACTTTTTGAACGTTAAAGCAGTGTCGCCAGGTCCGACGAGGCGGCGTAGCCAAAAGCTAGAGAAGTTGTAGCCCAAATGTAGCCAAACACAAAAAAAGTGCAAAAAATTTCGTAGCCAGATATAGCCATTTTTATTTGCAGTTTTATTTGTGTATACATTTTCACATTCGACTACAGCAATCCTTTTTTGCACAATCCGTCGTAACAAAATGTCCGTGCCGCCGTGAGGGTCAGCCCTTGACATCAACAACAGCGACATCATCCTTGCACAAAACACTTTTTGGTTGGCCCCGGAAGCTCTTAAGTTCCAGCTAATCGGTGCAGAGGGCGAAATAAGTGCTTTTATTTTATGACAGATAGTACTAAGTCATTATTTTTAGTCGTTTACAGTAATATTAACTACGAACTCTGCTTTTTAGCTGTCGTGAACGCAAAGTAATGTTTAGCATCATCGATCTCACGTCATCTCTGCCTACGACGTAGAGTTCAGCTGGATCTGCGACGGCGACGTGCTCACGGCTTCTTTTTTTATGAGCTAAAACAAGTGCGTTTCGTGCTATGATATATAGTGTTATTTGTCTCATCGTCCTATCTTGTTTTCTCGTTTTTTTTCAATTAGCTTGGCCCGGCTTAGCTGGTACATGCTCTATATACTGTCCATTTACATCAACTTGGTCGCCATCTTAGGTCGCTAGCACGGCAAGAACATGCATTAAAAGAAATTGACAGACAACAGATGCCACTCACTGTCTAAATCGGTGTAAGCGAAGCTTTAAAAGATTACTGCGCAAAACGGCACACCAGTGTAAGAAGCGCGCAGTCCTTTTCGGCGACGAGCACGTCCCGAACGTAACTCGCTCGAAATGGTAAAAGCCACGACGGCGCACAAAGGGCAAAGGTAAACAACAAATTGATTACAGTGGTTATACTGTGAAAACCGGTTACTGTAAAAAAACCATGTTGATGTGCTAATAAAGTTTTAGAGCCAACCAGGCCCCAAAGAGCTTTGCGAGTGTTAGCGTTGGGGCATGCTGGAGTGAACAGTTTTTAGAATAGGCGTTTTGCGTCTGCTGATAGCGTGTTGCACTTGCAGCGTCACTACGGCGTCAAAGAAAAACTGTTATAAATATTAAAATCAAATATATTATTTGGTGATAAAAAGAGTAATCTAGATTTTCGGGTTTTCGCGCTTAATTACAATTTAGAACTTATTCTATTAGCAGCAAGCAACTTGTGGCGCTTAGTTTAGCCAAGTCAATCCGTGATAGGCCTACGAGCCATGAAATCGACAATTTAATTCGGAATCAGTGGCGTCTAATGAATCAGTCTTCATCACACATTTTAGTTGACATTTTAGTTGAACCGCAATCACTTCTCCTAGCTTACGAACTTCACGCGTTACCACGAATCAAGCCCAGTTTGGTGCTAGGTTAGAGTCGTCGCTTCGATGGGCGCCGTCATGCTTGTTGACGAAAGCTTTCGGGCAATGCCTCCTAAAAGGAGGCATTGTTTTGGGGCAGCTTTTGGGGCTCCCGCTAAATCGATGAAATAGCGTGCCTGACACAAAACCCAAACACAGCTTGCGTCATGCTCATGCGCAGTGGCTTCGACGCTATTTCTTTGGCGCCCCAAAACTTTTGAGGACCCTATTCTAAAACTCTCTAATAATTGCTGGGGTTTTACGTGCCAAAACCACGATATGATTGGGAGGCATGACGCAGTGGGGGACTCCGGATTAATTTTGGCCACCTCAGGTTCTTTAACGTACACCTAAATCTAAGTACACGGGTGTTTCTGCATTACGCCTTGATCGAAATGCGGCCGCCGTGGCCGGGATTCAAACGCACGTCCTCGAGCCAGCAGCGCAACACCTCACAAGCTAAGCTAACACGGTGGGTGAAGTTCATATGACGTGGTGCACTGATGTCATCGTAGCAAACACGTTTCGATATTAGCAGAATGAGTATCTGCATCCGTGAAGTTACGGGCAAACCATCTAAAAGTAAATGAACCAGAACCCACCTTTGGCTCAGGGTCTTGCTCCCACTCTTTTTTATACGTTATCGCATTCTTGGCCCACTTCCCCATGTTTAGATTCTCCTCTCTGAGGAGGATCCGATCTTACGTCCAACCTATCGAAATGAATCTAGAACGTAAGCACGAACAAAAATTCGTCTAAAAGGAGAATTAAAATGGCAGTAAAGCTTCGCGTGAGAAACGTGGAGTAGGTCGGAAGCTGTGCCTTGCGCGATACTTCACCCAGAAGACATGGCCATGAACACACTGGAGCGTGTCATCCACCCATGCTCCCCTTCTTTCATGGTGGCGCCACGATCGCTCGACGGCCCTGACCCTATGTTATTGCTCTCCCTTCCTGAGCATAGCCATGTTAGTACAGTGCATGTACTTTGAAAAACCCACTACTCCCAGGTTCATCCCGATTCCCGGGGATCGGGTGCATAACGGTCAAGCGGGGTGTAAGTTTAAGTGCATCAAGGATCAAAGCCACCGGCTCAGACAACGGCGCAGAGAGGGAAAGGTACGGGAGGGGGTCATTTCGCGCACGCACACACGCACAGCCACGCGGCCGGCTCAGCCAGCTATAACATAGCCTTCTAGATGTGCTTCTACCCGATCAGAGCCATCTCTGGAGCGTGAATTTGGCGCCACTTATAGCCCAAACAAAGCCAAGTCGCAGATTTTCAGTAGCCCAAATATAGCCACATAGCCAACTCGTCCACGTTGACGCCAAAATTTTTTTCCCGCAGCCCAATTTGGATATAAATAGCCAAACCTGGCAACACTGCGTTGAAGTTGAATGACGATACATTTGGTTAAGTTGCATAGCCTTTATTTTAGATCACGTAGCCCTTCATTACACGCACACACTAACACTTTCACGAACGGCTCTACACTTGCACAGTATTACCTTGTGATCGCTGTGGTATATGGTCAGAGGCTCTGCCGTTGCCGATACATGGGATCAGCCTTAGGGGCACGATCGCGTACGGCATCCTCTTCTGCCGTGCGCTACACCCGCGGCCTACCCATGGTGACGGCAGGGAATGCATTGCGTGACGCGCGTAATGCAATGCAGATATATACAGTTCGTCTGGATACCCGCCGTGGTTTCTCAGTGACTGTGGTGTTGGGCTGCTGAGCACGAGGTTGCAGGATCGAATCCCGGCCATGGCGGCCGCATTTCGATGGGGGCGAAATGCAAAAACTCCCGTGTACTTAGATTTAGGTGCAAGTTAAAGAACCCCAGGTTGACCAAATTTCCGGAGTGCCCCACTACGGCGTGCCTCATAATCAGACCGTGGATTTGGCACGTAAGACCCCATAATTTAATTTTTAAAAGTTCGTCTGTGTAGCGTGGCGTTGCAGTTCCCATTGTTCTTACCGGTATAACTGCGAATGTAAACTGTAGTGTTCTGCGATACGTACACAGTAAAAGTTTTTACACCCAAACGGGTGTAAATAGGCTTGTCGCAGAGACGACACCCTAAGGGTGTAAGTTAGCACCTATTTTACAAGGTGCCTTTTTGGCACACCCTACAACAAGGGTGCCTATGTAAAGAAACTGTAGGGTGTTGTGAAAACACCCCAACCAAAGGGTGGCACCTACACCCTTCACTTATTTTTCCTTATTTAACACCCACTGTGAAGGGTGCCAGATGGGTGTACAGCCCCTGTACCAGGGCCGGTATATTGTAGCGATGCCTTGCCGATGCTAATGCCTTTTCGCGCTTGGTCAGTGGTCAGAGCGACGGTCTGCTCACGTTATCAATGGGATCAGCCTCCCATGAGCGGTGGATGATAAGACTAGTATAAAATAAAGCATAAAGCATCGCTACAAAATACCAACCCACGTGTCAAATAGCTTGAACCGAACTTTAAAGTGCAACACTTTATGGATGAATGAGACCTATGGCATATTCTGCATATGCATGCAGAAATTTAAAACATTATTCCATGCATGAGCCATGCTTTGAAAGTGCAAATGGTCTCATGCGGGAGTTCAACAATATGCATCATGGTCTCAGTCGTCTGAGGTGTATCACCGTTTTTCAAGTCTGGTTCAAGTTACACAACTCAAACACAAGTTACGTACACATGCACTATACACACACAAAAACATCGCGTTTATATAGCAAGTCTGTAGAATATGTCTGTAGAATAGTCTGTAGAATAGCAAGGCTGTAGAATATGTATTCTGCTGCACTCCATGGGCATGCAATACGTCACTGCTGCATTTGTACAAAAATGCAAAGCGTAACTAAATTGTGAAGCGTATATATGGGACCTATATATATTACGATTTGAAAGCAAAATGTGAATGAACTTTATTGTAGTCATAGAAGAAGCAATAAAATACAAATGCCATTTGTAAAGTATCATTGCTGTTAACAGTATAGTTTGCAACTTATCACAGTAATTCACATGGATCACAGTATATCTGTGGCATAACATATATATACCGAGTACGAGTGATTAAAAGCAGAGCAACCATTTGCAAAAACTGTGGTGGCCTTCACACAAAAAAATTATAGTACATTAACAAAGGTAACACCACGTATATATCTGCTCATCATCTGTGCATGTTTCACCTGAGTACACAATAAGATTTGTTCAACAGTATTATAACACAACTCTTTAAGGGTGTTTCTACAAAGACTTATGCTGATATGTAAAAACAGCCGTTCTGAAATAAAACAACGGTTCCTTCGGAGACATGCCGTCAACAGTGTCGACCATGAGGTGATGGGTGATACATGGTAATTAGCTGCTAATTAACAAAAATAAAATACATTTTACTTTTAGTTTGAGTGGACTCGCCGTAATCGGGAAATTGAAGCAAGCTCTTTGCACAAGACATATAGACTTTAAAATCTGGGGAAAAAATGCAATTACCCGCACAATTGTGGCACGATAAACTTTGGCTATCACAGCACGCGAAACTGTACCAAGGCTGCAGTGAGTGCAAAGACGCACCCCTTCGAGGTGACGTTCTGCTGACATCACCCAACAGTGGGCAGCAATGGGGCTCCATGCAGCGCACTGGTTGCCCGCTGCTGGGCGACGTAAGCAGAATGTTGCTTTTAGCTTGAGCAGCATCCCAGTTTCAGTTTCGCATGCTCCGACAGCCAAAATTTATTACGCCACAGTTCTGCGGGTAATCGCACTTTTCCAGATCCAAAAGTTGACATGTGTGCAGAGAGCTTGCTGTAATTTCCCAGTTAGAATGAGTCTGCTGAAACTAAAAGTAAAATATATTTGATTTCTGTTAATTAGCAACTAATTACCACATATCACCCATCCACCCATGGTCGGCACTGCTGACAGCATGTCTTCTAAAAAACCGTCCTTATATTTCAGAATGGCTATGTTTTGATGTTATGTAAATTCTTTGTGGAAACACCAGTATATATAGTATATAAAGAGACTAGCTTTCACTCGGATGAGGCATTTGGCAACACATGTACAAAAAATAAACGAGCTAAAGATACTGCAGCCTGCCAGCAGATTCATAAAAGGTAACCAAAGGCTGCCGATATTCATGACAGTGTAAGAGTACTTCAGCCTGATAATTGTTCCACGCAATATTTTTAATCCAAACTTTGTAAAAACCTTCTAAAACCTTGTAAAACCTTGTAAGAACTGGATATTGTTTCGCGTCAACTTTCTTTTACGTTTTGACTAGTATGTCAGCTCTCAGCTGCTAAATAATGTTATACACAATAAACATAAAACTTTGTTGATAAAAGGACCGTCAAACCACAAAAAATTTCACTTGTATTGGGCAGGTTGCACTATGCAACACATCCGCAAAATACAAAATATTAAAAAGCACTGGCTGCCATTGTTCATGTGCCCTATAAGCGAATACAAACGTTGCAGTTATACCATGCAGTACTTTTAAGCTGGGACATTGTACTGTGGCTCCTGGCTGGCAAATAAGTTTCATAAACAAACTATGTTTAGGAAGAGCAAGCAAGCTATTATCTTTGTACAAGACTGCTGACAATTGTTTCACACACATTAATGTTAAGGCAGACCTAATAAGAACGAGACGGATGTACTCTTCTGATCAGTACATAGCCACATCCAGCAACGTTTTTCATAAATCCGTGCAGACTACAATACACTTTTCTTTTTCGCTGACCAACACCTGGGCAGTATTACCGTATATACTCGTGTAAGGGCCACACCCCTACTTTGAAAGGAGAAATTAAAAAAAAAAGTCCCGCCAGAAAGTTGTAGTTAGTTCAATCGAAACTAGATGGCACTGCCAGTTTTCCGATTCCGCCGGCCAAGCCGTTGAGCTGATTGAGCCAATGCCTCCTAGGAGGCGTTGGTTGAGCGTTGGCGTACGACGCCATGATTGCTTTGTGTGGTGCATCATTTGCGTCGTGTCGCCGGCGAACTGGTGTCACTCCGTCAGTAGTAGTGAGCCCTGTTTGAGCCAGCGTAGGTAAAGGAAGATAGGCCGGCATTTGAGATTGTTCACTGCTTCATTTAAACTGCAAGTGACTGAATATGCCGAGGAGCACGGCAAGCGAGAAGCGCGTGCATTACTGGATAAAGCAGAAAGATGCCATCGCCGCTACCAACAGGAGCCGAAAGGCGTTTCCGGCAAGAAGTGCAAATACCCAGAACTCGAAGGTGAACTCGTCAAATATGTCATCCGACACTCGAATTGACGGCTACGCTGTATCAACTGACATGGTACCCGTGAAAGCCCTGAACATCACTCGCCACATGGAAATACCCCAGGCACAATTCAAGGCAAGTTGAGGGTGGGCTACACGGTTTATGAACCGGAACCAGCTCTCTATCCGCCGCAGAACGACGATTTGTCAAAAACTTCCAAGTGAATACGAAAGCCATGTGGTTAAATTTCATCGCTTTGTGAATGCTCTCAGGAGGTAACATGAGTACGACCTCTCCCAAATTGGAAATGCGGACCAGACTCCTGTGTGGTTCGACGCACCTGAAAGCACCAGTGGATTTAAGGGGCGAGAAATGTGTGTCTGTGCGCACGACCGGCGCAGAACGTCGAAGAAGCACTGTGATACTGTGCATCATGGCAGATGGCAGAAAACTTCCGCCGTATGTCGTGTTTAAAAGAAAGACTCTCCCAAAAGAAAAGTTCCCTCAGGGAATTATCGTACGTGCCCAGGAAAAGGGTTGGATGTGCGAGGAACTCGTCGTAGACTGGATCAAGACCATATGGGCAAACAGACCTGGAGGCCTGTTACAACGGAAAGCCCTCCTAGTTCTGGACAGTTTCAGGGTCCACTTGACTGACCGCGTCAAGGACCGACTCGCCACGACTTGGCCGTTATTCCTGGAGGGCTAACGAGTGTGCTGCAGCCGCTTGACATCTGCATTAACCGTCCTTTCAAAACAGAATTTCGCCAATGCTACTCGGAATGGATGGCTGGAGGCCATCATGAGAAGACCCCTACGGGACGGCTGAAGCGGGCATCGCTCCAACAAGTGTGTGCGTGGCGTGCCGTGTCATTGGAAACAGTTGCGAAAAGCTTCAAGGTGACTGGAATTTCGAACAGCATGGACGGTACTGAGTATGATAGTCTCTGGGGGGATGCAGACGCCGAGGCAAGCTCTTTCGAGCGCGAGGACAGCGATAGCGACATGGAATCGTAATAAAAAAATTCCTGGCATGTCATTTGTGACTCTTACACACTGCTACGGTTGCGGAAACAGTATAGACCTTTGGTGAGCTGTTGTCTGCCCGATTCCTGTAAGGGCTGCACCAAGCAAAAATTTCAAAAAAAGAAAGTGCGGCCCTTACACGAGTACATACGGTACATTGTCACACGAGTACATACGGTACATTGTCTGCAATGTCATAAAACAAGGGCAGTCTATAGATAATGTGATTGGCACAGAGGCAGCGGAAAAAGTTATTGGATCATGCTATTATGAACAGAAAGACAATGTTATATTAAAAATTTAACAAAACTATTTCTCAAGCTTTTGCACATAATTGACAGGTTAGCATAGTTCATGAACCTCAGCGTCGCATTGCCTGCACAACTCTGTTTACAAACTTCGTAACAACCACCCTTGGTGTTGTCACATTCAAACCTAGAAACAATCGTTCCAGTACTGTACTGGTGTTGAAGGATTTCGGCCCATATACAATGTTCAAAACAAAAAATGAACTCATGACTGCGATGATCCCTTCCTCCGCATTTTTCACCGTGAACAGCTGCTCCTTGTCAACACAGAGGTGAAGAAAGTCTGCCTGTTCTAGGTTGTGGCCAGAGTACTTCACACAGGGGGTGAGCGGAACCCTCTCGTCCTGCAATGGCAACAAAGTAGGCTTACTGATCGTGAAAGTATATTCATGCTTTTGTGTAAGTGCAATATAAAGGAGTTGCTATGCTTAAGCGAACAAGTATAATGTCATGCAGCCTTAACTGCAAACAATTTAGGCTGTAGAGAAGCTTAACACAACCCAGCATTATTACAATAACCAAGCAATGTAATCCAAAGCAAGTGTAATCCAAGCAAGGTCATTTCTACAGCACAGATGCTCCTCACATTGAGTGCAGGAGCAGTGCGTAATTGTTCTTTTGTTCATCCTTACCTTTCGTATAATGCTTTATGATTTAATTGGTTTTTTATTATTGTTCTAAGTATTGTTGTTCTTCCTAATATACACAGCGTTTATTAATGATTGTGTCATTATTAACCCCCTCCCCTATGCAATACTCTCCCCGTGAGGGCCTTTAGGAGTAACATGAATAAATAAACATGAATAAATAGCTGCTGAAATTAAGTAGGACCTCAGTTCACATAAAACAAAAACATATCTATGCAGTTGCCAAACTGTTTCCACGATTGAAGCCATTTGAGGAATTCAGGCATTGTTTAGAACCGATTTTATTAATAAAAATGTGAAGAAACTTACGTCCTCATGCACAAATAGTGCTGGCACTGCTGTCTGTTCCTTCAAATTCAAAGCAATTATCCGCAAAGCTGCAACAGCAAGGAGGTCTGTAAAAAGATTACAATTCGTGTTAGCTTCAATGATCAGACATGTGCAATACAATTGCACAAAATGAACACAAAAACTCACTTGTATTGGGCAGGTGCAACACATGTGCAATACACATTCGCAAAATACAGAATATTAACCAAGCAGCAGGTTACGAAAAGTTAAGCACTGGCTGCCAATGTTCATGTGCCCTATCAGTGAGTACAACGTTATAGTTTTACCATGCAGTACTTTTAAGCTGGGACGTTGTTCTGTGGCTCCTGGCTGGAAAATAAGTTTCATAAACAAACTATGTTTCTTGCTTGCAAAAGCTCTTTTTACCTTTGATTCAACAATACCTTTGTTTTCTGAATACCACATAGCCCAACACATCTTTTTTGATACACTTGATCTGACAAATTCAAGTATTTAAGCACAGAAAGGTATTGTAAAGTTAACAGTAGCATTTTTTATATGCTGGAGCATCTTTGTAGTTGTAGATAATTAAGGAAAGAAATGTAGAACTACTGAAAGGTGGGCGAGTTGGTAGCTATTCATCTTGAAACTGCAGCGTACACGCAAGAAATGAGGACACAAGGCAAAGGCAACACGAGCGCTGACTACCTCAGTTTATTTTTCAGAGGGAAGTTACACACACACACACACACACACACACACATATATATATATATATATATATGCATATATATATACCCAGGCTGACTTAAGTGAGCACAAGCAAGAGCACGCGGAATAAAAGTAATAAAGACATTGTGAAAAAAATTATACATATGTATATACATAAAGCTTCTACGTATTTTAACAAAATCAGGTGGCGTTCAAAACGGCAAATTTTTTGTCAGTTACAGCTATAGATGGCTCCCTTAAATATGACAAGCGCTGTTAAAAAAGATTGACCAAACTAACGAGATTGAGTGTGTCTGCGCCTTAAAGAAAAATTCCAAGCTCGTAAAATGCAAAATTGGTATATAGTGTAAATGTTGCCATTAACTTGCAGTAATGTTTACATAGGTCAGACCGACTGGTATGTTAATACTCATCTAAAAGAACGTCAAAATTCACTCGACCAAGATAACAACTTACACCTAGCCAACCATTGCAAAAGCTGTCATTATAAACCTGTCTTATTCTGATACTATGGTTTTGTTCACTCATAGAAACAAACTAAGACACAAAATAACTGAGGCCTTCCATATCAAAAAGTGTGCTGATATGTGCGTAAGTGAGCC
Source organism: Dermacentor silvarum (assembly GCF_013339745.2). NCBI lineage: Eukaryota > Metazoa > Arthropoda > Arachnida > Ixodida > Ixodidae > Dermacentor > Dermacentor silvarum. Next base: position 28,833 of record NW_023606579.1, read on the forward strand.
ATAGATAGCCCTAACTGACAAAGAATTTGCCTTTTTGAGTGCCACCCGAGTTTGTTAAGATACGTAGAAGCCCTGTATATATATATATGTTTTTTTCAACGTGTCTATTACTTTTATTCCGCATGCTTTTGCACATGCTTACTTCAGTCAGCCTGGGTATATATATGTGTGTGTGTGTGTGTGTGTGTGTGTGTGTAACTTCCCTCTGAAAAATAAACTGAGTTGCGAGTCGGTGCTTGTGTGTTACCTTTGCCTTGTGTCCTCGTTTCTTGTGTGTGCTCTGCAGTTTCAAGATGATTAGGGAAAGGAATTACTAAAAATGGTTCACTATACGATGAACTCAGAAACGGTTTCTTTTTTTTATAAATCGACTCTCTTGAAATGAATGTTCCAATGCCTTCATGTGGAATGTAGTTTGGTGTATGTGGGGTTAAGTATTGTAAACCAGATTCTGTGGCACCAGAAAGTGCAACTGCAATAAGAATGCCAGTCAGAACCTAGGGCAAGACATTCAGTTTGTAGTAGCACCCTACAGGAGGCAATAAAACATTACTTCTAAGGGGCACCAAGACTTTGCAAGTAGCAAATAGAAGTGTGAAAACAGCACTCCAACTGGGTCACTCTACAACTCGTCAAGGGCATCCTCTGCAGTCTTCAGTTATAGCAACCCAAGTTGAGCTTGTTCGCTTCATTAGAGTCCTCTATTAGCTCAAGCTAAAAAATATATGAATTACCCAATGAGCTGCCTACCAATTATGCAACATCAACATACTTGATATGAAAAATAATATTAATGGCCCCCGCATTGCAGTATTTCTTTTGGTGAACTTACGTCGTGTTCGAAGCGTGCGTCCTTCCTCTTGCAACTGTGTTGCATCTGCAATTATCTGGAGCACTTGATCTTCACATTTGATGTGTTTTTTCTTTGCCAAAGAAATAACTAGGTCCAATCCAAGCCTAAGCTTTTCTTTGATTTCAACTCCTGTGAGTCTCTTGAAGTCTGCAACAAACTGTATGAAACCAAAGAAAGGGTAAATGAATATTATCAAGTTGTGGAAGCACAGAAATTGCAGAGCATGATATTCTGTCAAAAGGAATACAAGTTGAATCATGAAATGTACATGTTTCAATTACAACACTGTGGCATGTACCCATTTGATTCTGTTCACATTTGAAGTTTGTGTACTGTCATTTACCTGCTTTGTAATAGATAACCGCAGTAACAAGGACTTGACTGCTAAGCGTTGAAGCACGACATTACAAAACTGGCAGTTTACAAAAAATACATGGTGTAGTGCACTTAATGAATAGCTCGCTGTAGTTGCTAAATCTTTACTGCCCATAATCCCAATTCACGAAGCATAGCTAACAGCAGGACAGCACTCTTGCACTCCCCTCTCTCCCCAGTAAAAAAGTCTATGTTGTAGGCAGTACAAACTGTGTATAAAATTGTTAAGCATTTTTCTAGAAAAACATGATGCAAGAGGCTCTCTACAACATTACCACCCCCCCCCCCCAAAAAAAAAAGAAACAAAGGACAGCTTACTCGCTCGAAGTCCATCAGATACGGGTATTTCCGCTTCATGTGCTCCACACTCATTGACGCCACATCAGCAAGTCTTGTTGTAGCTGTAAGGTTCATTCTTTCTTCAATCACCTTTTCGTCGGGAACTGCCTTGAATGTTTCGGCCACCAGCCATTCCTCATGTGCGGTCAGACTATTATGGTCTTCCCCAGCAAGTGTTGAAATGTTGACATCCTGAAATAAGCAAGACAGATGTGTTGCTGTGCGACAAGCCAATGCATGTGGTGTGAGATAGGAGAGCACACACAGTTCTGTCTTTCCCGAATGGTAGTTTGTGAGACCACAAAAATATGTCGCAAGATGGCAAAGTTAAATGAAAAAGAAAGGCAATCATATCCATAAAACTTGGTCCGACTTCTACTTTGCACTACAAAGCTTAGATTTAGACAAATATTATTTAGAAGGGCACAGATAACCCATGGTAAGCTAGAATGAATGTCTTAGTGACATCATGAAGATGAGACGCTAAGTTCTCAAACACTCTCTGATGTACCCCAATTGCGTATATTTTGCAGTGTGAAGAAGTCACACTTAGTCAAAATACAACAGGCTGTCCGGAACACGAAACTCAGGGCCAACTTTACTGACTATGCTCAAGTGCAAGCCCAGTGAAAGAAAAGTCCAGTGATTTACATGATGACATTGTGATGCAGCTAATGGAGTGCCAGAGCCACACCATGGTATTTGTCATAAAAGCATAAGCAGCATAAGGCTACTGATTTTTTAAAAATTAATGTTTGTTTAGAGCCTTGCCTATTTTGTAATTGTGTAGTACAAATTTCACGAGAATTTTCAACATTTTCGTGGATCCCCTAAATATTTTAGTAGGACCCCGAATTTTCAAACATAATTGAGAAAAACTGGTCGGCTTATGCATGAATGCCAATAGAGATACTACATTCTGTCACATAATAAAAAAGCACAGTTCTCAAGAGATGCTGTGCTATAATTTTGCAATAAGTTATTTAGCTATCCTAGTGATGGAAAGAATAAACAGCACTCTCTGAAAGGAAGGCAGGGGCCGTTCACGTCAGACAGGTTGCCACGTGCATACAAGTCACCTTTCGGTGCAACCGCTCCTTGGCACTACAGGAACTCTCCCAGCAATACCCATATATTAACTTTTACGATGCTGCTGCTTTTGTTTAATGTTCGAGAGCTCCTGATTCATGTCATGCCCGGGGCAGGTGCTTTAACCTCCTTTTCATGTTTCCGTTTCATGTTTAAAGGTTTGGAGATTATGATAGCAGTTTTGCACGCATGCTAAATAGGTAAAGGCACATTACCAAGATGAAAATTTGAACGTTGTTTGAGTGGCTGCAGTATTTATAGACAACGGCAAACACTGAAATAATGTCTTAGATTAAACAATCTGTTTCATATCCCTTACCATCTTACGCTTCTTGTGGCGCTTCAGTTCCTCCATGGCAGAGTTGTCATTGGATTTCCGTACTGCACTAAACTTCTTCCGGTTTTCAGCTACGCGGACATCATTCGAGAGTGCCCGCCTTTGGTTCTTAAATTTGTTCCGGAGTGAGCACCTCCAAGAGTCCTGTAAATATAACGTTGGAGTTTGTTCACTGTTCTTCAGAGGTTGTTAAACATATACAGCGTTGACCAAAATATTGAATACCATGTTGCTTTTTTTCAAACAGGGGACCCAATAATAGATATTCGTATATTCTTGTTACATGCAATGGTAGAAATATAGGTAGGTGCATAAAGTCAGCGTTGTTTTAAGAATAGTACAATATTGTTTTCTCCGAAAGTTTCATGTGTTGTAATGCAATTGGCATTTTTATGGTGCTTTACGCACTTTCCACTGTGTTTCTAACGTTTTCCCGGGCCAGAATGCTCGTGATGGCAAGCATCGGCAGGATGAAGGACGCTCCCAGGCCCCACTGTAATATGGTGCTTTTTGAAGTGTGCTGTAATCAAGACTGTCCTTACTAGTCTGTTTAACTAAAAGGTAGACGTGCCATGTACGACGCTCAGCCGCACCATTAGTCTCTGGTTGCTGAGGCCAAAGTTTATTAAAAGAAGGTAATTAATTTCATGTCACCAAGGGTTGTGGGAAATGTGGTCTGTCAACTGGTCTTTCTCCATTTTGTGCCCCAGATTTAACCCGCCAATTTAGCTGGCGGCGGCAAGTGCCGTTACAAAGGCTGTCACCACCCTAAAACAGTGCTTGCATGTAGGCTTCCTAGGTAACTCCACTTAGGGTCGAAGAATTCCATTTTTTTATGGCATGAAATTTGTGGGACAATGAACAATAAAAGTGAGCTTACTCTATGATCAGTTTGAAAAGTGTTGCATGGGCCCTTAATCCTCTGCACAAGGCAAGAAAAATTTGCCACACAAGCACATACCACATATCTCCTAGCTTCAAAAATAATTTACTCGATTTGTTTTGCTTGAATTAAACTTTCCTTACCGTACCACTTCCCATGGCATCTTCCAATTGTGGGTATTTCTCCAAAAGTTGAACCATTACCTTGTTATAAAAGTGCCGAGTTGGGACCCTGTATAAAGAGATACAAAGCCATGGTCAGGAGTTTTACTTTAACCGCACCTGACTCCATAATAGCCGTTCCAATTTAGAAAGGAACAAAGGACTTGCACACAAACAGAAGCAACTATCAGTCGTCAGAAGTACTGTCTTGGTCACTGATAGGATTTGCTGTGCCCAATTACGCCAAAATAATTTGCCAACTTTAATGAACTTATTGGCAACGGTGTGTGAAATTGAAATGGGTGTAGAGGAACATCAGACTGGGAAGTGTACCACAATATTAGGGCAAATATAGTCCACCTCAGAGAACAAAATTAATTGAATACAGTACTGATGCCTGATTTATTCAACCCTAATCAGGAAACTATGGAATCAGGGCGCACACTGCTGCTCTTGAAATTTATAAACAAAACTGTCCTATCTGTTGAATATTACGACGTAGAAGTTATAAATAAAACTAAACGAAATATCGCCACAATAAAGTTATCAGGGGATGGCTCCATATAAATCACTACCATCAATATCTAGAGCAAGGCAGGTAGCTTTTCTACTTACACTGTTATCTTCAACATCGCTTGGAACAGTAAGTCCACGATTTGCCGAAACATAGCTGAGGTCACAGGGCTGTTACTGACTATGGCGTCATGAAGCGAGCCAAAGCTCGGAAATACAAATGAGTTGCCATCATCATCTGAACGTGAAGGCCTAGAAAATAAAATGTCATACTTTAGCGTGAAATATACCTGACAGTCATTAGGCAAGAACATTTCAGTATAGGAACCAGTGAACTAAAGCTTCCATTGCTTGGCTTAAAAAGAAAACATTAAATATGCTTCTACATGGATGCTCTATAGGCTTACATTAGTCTTTCATTACTCAAGTAAAGGTGTTCAAGATTGACAATTATTGTCTGCGACAGCTCGCTCGATTCTCAATGTAAATATATAAACATGTTTTATGAGAATGCAAGTATTTTCACACAATAATGTCACTGCAGTGCATGTATTATTTCGCTACAGATGTAGCCACCAGCTATGTCACATTGCACGAGTCCCAGCATGCAATCACTGAAGCTAAGCATCACTAAGCTCGGTCAGTACCTAAAAAGCCAGGGTGACCACATCCAAGAACACCGACACTATTGCTGAATAGTGCAGGTCTCTGCCTCAAACAAGAGTGACAGTCCCCACCGCAGAGAATGTCTCATTCCCCCCACCCTAAACAACCAACCCACCCACCAGTTGTGGCCACTTACAGATCAAAGCAGTCCAGGCCTGTGCTGCTACCAGCTCCCACAGAAGCAGCCACCGAAGTCTCACTTTCGTTGTCCTCTTCTTTCCTCTAAGAGACAAGTCATTTTAGTTTGTCATTAACATAGCCTGGCTCAACACTTTGATGCATATTGATATAAGGAGGTGTGATGCAATTGAGCTCAATGAAATGAAATAGAAACTACAGCTTTACATGCAGTCAAATCAGAAATTTAGTCAACAGAAGTCTGAAGATTTAGCTAAATTAATTTTTGAAAGTTTTACAGTGTTAAAATTTAAGCAAGCTTCATTGAACGATAGCAACAATGTTCCTGTTCTTTTTAGGATTATGCAAATTGCAGCATTTAAAATTATCATATGCAAAAACTGCCCATGCAACCTCTCCCTACAACATACCCCAAAACTACAACTGCTCTAAATGGAATAGAAGGCAAGAACAGGCAGGATCAAAGCTCCCAGTAAAACTGCTTATGTTAAACATGCAGTTCAGCTTATCACCAATGCAGATGAAGCCTCGGTTTCCAATGGTTGGCTTGACAGCACCGTCACTCGAGCTAAATCATGAATGTCATCGCCGGGGGCAAGGTCAACTTGTTCTCCAAAGTGGGGTTCCAGAATCTGCAAATGATTCACACAATTATGGCCGAGCTAATATAATTTCTACACATTTGTTTTTATACCCAGCTACTCATCTCCAATTAACATTCGCATTAGAGTTACGTTGACCTATACAAGTAAAGAGCAAGTTAGCGCCCAACACATTCAAGGCGCTAGCCTGTGAATTCCAACTGCTGATCGGTGTTGCTAACCTACCGAGCCCAAAACATTAACATTGTATACTGTAGTCTACAATGAATGATTGTTAAATGTTGCATATAAAATATATTTTTACTTGACATAAAACATTGTTTTTATGCTTCAAACAATCATACTATGCTCAGACGCTGACAATATAGAGACACACCAATACCCACGTATTATAACGCAAGGACTAATTTCTTCCAACTAAAATGTTCAAAATGCAACTCAAGTAACGTCGACGCAACCATGAACTGTAATGTTACATGAATTTACATAGCGAGGTCGCAAGGCAACAAGTGGGGCACCTGTTAGCCTCCGCCAAAAGCTGCACCTTACCGCCACAAAAAACTCATTATTTTCGGAGCCCGCTGCAGTGCACTTATCTCACGCAACGTGCGATCGAAACGCGATACGAGTAACGTATGGCTGCCAGCGGTTTTGCGCCACCGCTCTTCGGTGGAGCAAAAAGCGCCGACCACCGCGCGATCCGAGAATCGCGCTTCAATTGCTGAGCCCAGCAAACACCACGAAAATTGTAACACTGTCGGAAAAAAAGAAGGTAACGATCCGAGAATCGCGTTTAAATTGCTGAGCCCAGCAAACACCACGAAAATTGTAACACTGTCGGAAAAAAAGAAGGTAACGTACCGGTAAGGTTATTGTGCCTAAAGTTTCTATTTGCCCTAACCGGCTCGCTTGATTCACCGTGACCTAAGCGTACGACCCCGACGACTCCCACATCTATAAATCACGTATTAATGCGACATAAGACAAACAGTCTAAGCAAAAAGACAGCATGAGCAGAGACTTGCCTTGAATGTGCAGGTCGATAAGTTGAGCTTGTCGCCGATGACAGGGCACGTGGAAATTGCAGCCTTCAGCGCGTCCAGCTTGCCGACTTCTATCGTGTACGACCGCTTGGCCTGTAGGTCGGGCACGGTCACCAAACAACGCACTGACATTACTGCGCTTAAGGAGGCGGCCGTCCGGCGAAGGAAGCAGCATACAAAGCTAGCGGTATGTTCGTTACAGAAGAGGCACGTGGGACATTCGTTGGACAAGCTGCCTCACTGCGCTGTGATCACGTTTTCGCGCCCCTTTGCTAGAGCGTACTAGACAGGGAGAGTGGGTCCATCGCGGGCTCCCCACTGAGGCTTTCTTTATTGAAAAGTTGGTGGCGCAACCATCGCCTTCCCCTAAATGAGCAGCCCCGCGCGCCGGCCGAACGCTTGTCGCGTCGGAGACTCTACCGCAGCAGCACGGAGCTATTACACGCGTTTCATCCTGCTGCAGTAAATAAAATGGATATAGCGACGGAAACATTGCAAACGACTCAAGAACGAGAGTGCGTCGAGCAGACAACAGCTACTCAGCCCGCGAGCTCGGTTCAGCCAATGGGCGCTGCCGAAACAGCCGAAGCTTCGGGATAAGGCGACGGCAGCGTCGCCACAATTTCAGCGTTCTTTGCATCACCCTCGCCGTTTGCCAAGGCCCAATCCCCTATACTATAGTTCACTCTAGTTTTTGCTCATAAACCGGATTGGATTGGATTGAAATTAACTTTTCACGCAATGGTTGCCGGCATTCATTTCTCAGTGCGCGCAAAGCCTGAGCAGACGACGCCGCGACGCTGGCAAACTACCTTTTGGTCACTCCACTCGTGAAGGTGCAGTTCAGTTGTGCCCTCTGAAACCACATGTATGACAGTAACAAGTAGGAGCAGTGCTTCAAGTTGCATATTTAAGGACACTCGGTATCCATCTCTCATCAGAAAGAATGAAGTGTGTGAGTGAGTAAAAACTTTATTGAAAATAAATAAATAAAAGAAGGCACGCTGGTTGGGGCCCCTATTCCAGGGCTCCACTGGCACGAGCGGCTCGCTGCGCTTGATCCAGAAGAGCCAATTTGCTCTCCCGGCCCTCGTCCGCAAGCCATGCCTCCCACTGTCTATTCCTCATGAGTGGATGTTTCAATATTATTGGGCTGTCTATATGCGGAGACCTCTTGGGACACTCCCATGTGATGTGTTTTAGTGTGGGTATTTCTGTGCACCACGGGCACTCGTCAATGAACCTCGTGGGGTGTATTCTGTGTAGGTGGTGCAAGTTGGGGTATGTATTCGTCTGAATACGACGCCAGTCCCTCTCCTCTTGGCTGGTAAAATTCCATTGAAGATGTCCAAAACGTCTCCGCTGCTGCCTTCGCTGTAAAAGGATGTCACGACAATTCGGTGGAAGGTCGTCGCTGGGCCCTGGAAGGTCGTCGGACGTTTAATCCTCGAGCAATACGGTCTGCCCTCGCGTTCCCTGCCAGTCCCTCGTGTGCTGAACACCATATGATAGTGTGGTGCCCTTCTAGTCGATTGCCCAAATTTTTTATTATTGACTGGGGTGCCGTCCCATTTAGAAACACGCGGCAAGCTGCTTGTGAGTCTGGTAATGTGACAGCCGAATTGGTTTGGCGTTCGGCGTCCTGAATGGCCAAGGCGATGGCTGAACCTATCGACAATGTGGTTATACGGGGCACGGTGGGTGGCGTACAGTCGTCGGCAGTCGTGAGTGTCGTGGGTGGCGCAATGCTTGCTACGCTGTTATGCTGCGACTGTTGCCGGAAACAAACTCAGAGGTTCTCATACTACTCTTGAGTGGCATGTACAGTGAGTCGATGGTGCCTCTTCATACAGACACATGCATTTTCCCCTTAACATCATAGAAAAATGATATGGTGGTTACCGCAGTTTTCCGCCTAATGAAATTTTGTGGAAAGATAGAATTTCATACTCTGGATTATTCATTATAAGGTTGGAGCTGGTATTTGCCTAGCTTGTAAGGGAAAATATTGCGCATAAAGGTGCTGCCAAGCCACTTCTAGCATAAACTTGTTTCGCCGCCTATCGGCCGCTCCGAAAGCAGCCGTTCCGGGAGGGTTGTACCGTATGTTTCCCGCTTCTCTGGATAACGCAATAACTTAAGCGCAACGGCTGCTTTTAGCAGCGGCCAACAGACGGAGAAACAAGTTTATGTTTGCACCGTCGGGGTGGCACTTTGCTTTCCCCATATATAAAGGCAACTTCGGTTTTGTTTTTCTAGGAAATAAACCAATCAACTGTGTAAACCGTTACATCAAATGATCCAAAACATGAAACATGATCTTTCTGCAAAATTTTAGTAAGAACAGGCGAGCACCATGAGCATCGTGCGTATGCGATTTTCAGAGAAAAACGCAACAAATGTAACACCCCCTTGCAATCCAAACGCCGTGATTGTCACTTGCATGCATGTTGGAGACACGGGTGGCCAAGTTGAAGCCACATGCTTTTAGGGTAACCGTTTTGCGCATGGCCTGCACTGACACTCAGCCGCACGTCCATTCCCTGTCAGCGCCTTTCGATCGCAAGGTGGTCCACCTCGGACGACTTGCTGTATCCTGCTCACGTGCATCATGCACACTAAGGGGAATGACATCATTGAATGGGATAAAAATTGCACCCGGCAACAAAAAGGAACAAATAAAGCACATATTGCTCAATTCACGGAGACGAAGATGTTGATTAATTAAAATTAAATTATGGGGTTTTACATGCCAAATTAAACCACGATCTGATTATGAGGCACGCCGTAGTGGGGGCCTCCGGAAATTTGGACCACCTGGGGTTCTTTAACGTGCACCTAAATCTAAGTACATGGCTGCTTTCACATTTCGCCCCCATCGAAGTGCGGCCGCCGTGGCCGGGACTCGATCCCGCGACCTCGTGCTCAACAGCCCAACACCATAGCTACGGTGCCTAGAATATACTTGTAAGTATATTCTAGGCACTGTACCATAGCCACTGAGCAACCACGGCGGGCGAGAGGATGTTAATAGGGCTCACTTCGAATGAATAAAACAAACATGAAATTGCATCACTATCGGCATCTTCCTGACGTTTTAATCACCCTTACTAGATTACTTCAAAGAGGCAATCTAGTAACGTTGGCTTTCATGAACTTGCGCGATCTGCAATGCGTGGCAGAGCGATGCAAAACTGAGTGCTGCGCCATCCGCCGTCGCACAGCATGCCGTAACACAGCTCCCGGCACTTCCGCGCCCGGGAGCCTCGACACCAAGCTGTATGACGGCAGATGGCGCAGTAATCAGTTTTGTATCGCTTCATCACGCATTGCATATGCGCAAACTTTTGCAGCTGACAGTACTAGGGTGGCTAGAATAACAATACTATTATGATTTGCCGCGATTCCTCAAAAGTCAGAACGTTAGACGGAAGTTGGATACGTAAACCACGTGATGTAAATATCCGGCCTAGCTCTTTGCAAATGGCGCCACCACCGGAGTGCGTCGTTTGGGCGGCTAACATGGTTGAGCACCGTGATGCAGCGCGACTTCGCCAGCGCGTCCACGTATACTACTGATTTCGCGTTGCGGCGACAAAGGCACTGTGCGTCTACTCGCCACGACTTGTACGTACGTTCCAGATCCTAGGCCCTCGGCGCCTGAAGTGGTGGTAGCTGCGGCGGTAGCTGTACGCACGGAATTGTTCCCTGTTGTGCGCTTTCGTAAGATCGCTGGTACGTGCAGATCTTGTACGTCGTGTGCTCACTATTGCAAAAAGTGAATCCCGGCCCTACAGGCTCGCATGCACAGGCCGCCTTCGGTCGAAGGGAATTGTGGAAAAGGTAAGTACTGACATATGTGTTTTTATACCAAACGTATACAGAGAGAGATAGAGAGAAGTTTAATGATACGAAATGCAGAGAGGTCGGCCTGAGGTAAATTTCTCTAGCCAGCTACTCGGCGTTGAGGGAAGGGGAAGAGGAAAAGATAGAGGCGCATGAATATCAAACGTACGCGCCCACACACTCAGCACATAAGAGTAGACGAATAATTTTGAAGGAATTTCTGCATAAACGAACTTCTTACTTGTAAATTTTGTCTAATGACATGATTTTGTCTTTGGAAATAATGTATTGTAATTAAAAATTGTTTCAATTTCACTGTTAAAGAAGGATGTCATAGCTGCTCAGTGTTTTCTTTTATAAGGAGAGACATGTACATTGTCTTGCTTGTTACAAGAACAAAGGGTTACACTGGGTGTAATTCTGGCATGCCTTTTTTTCAGATGCCAAGCATTCGCTACTATCGCTGCCCACGGTGTGGCTGCCACAGGTTCTCACTGAAGTTGCTCTTCAGGCACCTGCACTCAGCCCATGGCCACGAAGAAAATTGGGTGTGTGGCCTAGAAGGTTGCATGCAGACATTCAGGTTCTTCGTTTCATACAAAAGACATGTGTATCGCAAGCACTCTGAAGCGTTGGAAGTGAAACAGCAACTTCAAGAAAATGTGCCAGTGGAAACAGCTCAGAGCAGTGTGGGAGCAGCAGAAGGGACCTTATCTACCCAGGAGGGAGAAGAAGAAATCCACAACGAAGGTGCCCCTTGTGAATCCGCTGATGTTCCCAGTGACTATGTAAGGCATCTTTCCATCATGTTTTTAAAGTGGAAGGAAGTAAGACGTCTTCCAGAGTCAACACTGAATGAAATAGCAAATGACGTCATCACATTTGTTACAACTGTCTTGGAAGATGACAAATTGAATGGTGAAATGTCGTCCAGCCAAAGAGGAGCATACAAAGACCAGTTACGCGGGCTGATGACCGAATGTGGTCGCTACACATACTGGAAAAATCATTTCGCACTTGTTGAGCCGAGAACTGTAATGCTCGGAGAGTCTAATGGAAAGCGGGACACTATGGAGTATGTGCCACTATGTGATGTGCTAAAGTGTATTCTGGAACATCCTCACCTTTCAGGTGACTTCAACAGTGACGTCAAGATACCTGATCATATGTGCTCAGTGTTTGATGGTAGTGCTTTTAAGAAGCATCCTTTCTTTGCTGGTGATGAAAGCAAGATTTGCTTGCAGTTGTACACAGATGAATTCGAGGTGTGCAACCCACTAGGCAGCAAACGAGGAAAGCACAAGTTAACTGCTGTGTACTTTTCTGTGCTAAACTTGGGTGTACAATATCGCTCAGCACTTTCAGGCATTAACTTGGTGCTTCTAGTGAAAGACAAGCACGTTTGCACATATGGCTTTACCAAGGTTCTTGCTCCTTTGCTGGATGATCTGGCCATATTAGAAAACGATGGCATAGTTGCAAACGGAAGACTAATGAAAGGGTCTGTTTTTATATTAACTGGTGATAACCTTTCTAGCCACAGAATTGGTGGGTTTAAGGCGTCGTTCAATCAAGGGAGAATATGTAGATTCTGCCTGGCACTGCGCCACGAGGTCAACTATAAGCATTTAGAAACTGACTTTGTGATGCGAACGCCAGAAGGTCACCAGCACCATTTAAACATGTTGAAGGCAGGGCTACCAACCGCATCACTGTACGGTGTCAAGGACGCTAGCCCACTGCTTGCACTTCAGGGCTTTGACCCATCTCAACATTTGCCACCAGATTTAATGCACGACTTGCATGAAGGTGTTATACCATTCACATTGAAGCACATTATTTCATCGTTAATTTCACAAGGTTGTTTTTCACTCGGACAGCTGAACAAATTGATTAATGAATGGAATTACGATCCGTGCGACGCAAGGAACAAACCAGAGGCAATTTCTAAGGATTTTCTTTATGGAAAAACTACCATTAAGGGTTCTGCATCGCAAGTTTTTGCCCTATTTCGCCACCTTTCTCTTTTTGTGGGTGATCTTGTACCAGCGGGGAGCGAAGTCTGGCAACTCTACTTACTTCTTCGAGAAATCGTGGACATCATCATGAGCCACAAAATCCCAGTCTCGTACATAGCTTACTTGCAGCGAAAAATCCACCTTTTTTGTCTAGAGTTTAGGACACTGTTTCCATCGTCTTCATTTACTTGCAAGATGCATTACCTCATTCATTACCCGTCTTGTATTGAGAAATTTGGACCACTAGTTGACATCTGGGCGATGCGTTTTGAGGCAAAACACCAATACTTTAAAGATATTTTACGTAAAGTTCACAATTGGAAGCGCGTTTCGCACACTCTTGCCATGCGGCACCAGTTCTGTCAGTGTTTTTATTTTATTTCTGGAGATGACAAAAGCATGCCAGTTACAAGTGGTTGTCGGTCTGTGCTGTATGAGCACCTGCCTTGCTGTGTTAAAGAGTTCATCTCGCAACATGACCTGCAGTGCACTAATTCCTTCAGTGCAAATTGTGTGACTGTGTATGGCAGATCATACCGAGTAGGATGCAGCCTTGTTCTTAATGTTCCAGATGACAGCTTGCCTGAGTTTGTGCATGTTTGTGGACTGTTTTATGTGGACAAAGTTCTTTTGATCATGCTAGAGCTACTTGAGACTGTTCGCTTCGATGAACACTTCCATGTGTTTGTTGTTAGCACTACTGATAAGTACAAAGTTATAACCTCATTTTCAGAGTTTGCAACAGAGCCACTGTACATACATAAGCACATGGGACGCCGTGTTATAAGCGCGCGCCATTCCTTGTTCTAAACATATGTTGACTGCGTTTGCCTTACTAATTGTTAATTTCTTCATGTCAAATCGCAAGCTTGCTTTTTTTCACCCAGAACTTTTAAAAATTGCATGGTTGTAGTGTGATCTGTCTGCTCCTTGGGACTACTGGTGGTTTCTGTGGTTATGTAGTTGAATTGTGTATTTATTTAATATGATGAAATGATACTGGTGAAAACAAATTCTCTATTGTAGTGCTATTCTCCAATAATTTGTTATTCTTTGTTTGCAATGTACTCAAGTACATAAACAGTGAAAACGGAATAAAAATGTATTCAACATACTGGTAATTTGCATAGTTCTGTGACTAAAAGCTAGAACAGCTGGTGGGCTCTTGTAGAATCATGTTCATGTTGGCTAACACGATTCTTAAAAGGGAATATCTGTCGAATTTACTCTGTATATACCAGACATTTCACCAGATATATAAAGAAAAAAAAAAACAGCACCGTGAAGATAACAAGTGATACAGTTCAAAGCCGCGACCATCAATAATTTATGGTCGTGGCCATGAAACGTATATTTCAGAAAGACTAATATCCACAAAACTACTACTTTTTTCATTAACATTTTGATGGGGCATATTATTTCAAAATTGAAGCCAGATAATATGGGAAGTTTAGCCATCTGACAGAAATACTGTCAGCGGCACCAGCCTCGCAAAATATGCACCTACATAGTGTGGCATAATGCATTATTGTTCCAGATACATGCACCATAAAGTTTTTCTCGAAAAATAGAAAGTAGAACATCATTGCAAGCTCGTTTAGAAGGAATATCTTAAAAACTTGCGTCGCTCACCAAATTCGCACTTATTGAGTACATTTTGCATACAGGCCGACTTGAATTTTGTAATTACCGCATGATCTTTAAATTGAAAATAAAAGCTAGCCGATTGCAATAAGTACATATGGAGTTAATTACTATAGGATATATCCACACTTGACATGAATTGCCTTGAATACTGTATTACCGAATAAAGCGCCTTTATTATCACCAATGCTCTGGGCATGTTATATATAGCCTTTGTAAAAGACCCATGCGTACACATATGTGTACATATACATATTTATGTGTCACTTACACCCTTCTTGAGCATAAAGCAACACCCTTGGTGCAAATCGGAGGGTGTTAAATATGTACGCACCCTACTGATAGGGTGTAGTATTGTAAAATAATGGCAGAAGGGTGTTAAAGGGTGTACTCAAGGGTGTTAAAATGAGAATACACCCTTTTTACACCCTTTTGGGTGTAAAAACTTTTACTGTGTAGGCGCCGAGAACGGAGGGGGCGTCACGGGATCTTCGCACGAGGAGGTCGCAGCTGTGTTCGGGAGTCTGTTAAAGTGTTGAGTAATCCGCCTGGTTTTTGCTTGTTCAAACCGCTGGAATTCTGTTATGATGGAGTGAACCATGCTGCAGTGCTTACACATGAGTATGTTGAAGGCATCGTCAGCTATGCCTTTCAGCACGTGGCCAACCTTGTCCGCCTCTGGCATGTCTTTGTCAATTGTGCGGCACAAGTCTAGCTACGAACACTGTTTGTTCGTTTGAAATGTAGAATTGAGGTAATGTTATCAAGCATAACGTGACTTATGAGTGCAATTATAAACATCCAAAATATAGCCGTGAGAAACACGCCACGTCGGAATTATTGGACGCGATGGCACTGGGAGCTATAACTGATGTGGCGTTTTACGAGCTACGGGATTAGCTAAAAAAACTCGGTTAAGGCGGAAGGCTGATAGCGTATACTTATTGATAGCGTCCTACATGCTCCAAAAGGCCGTTATGGGAAGTTTTAATATAACAAGCCTAGAGCAATCTGAAGTAGTGGAACAAACAAGATAAACTAAATGTATGGGTATGTACGTGATTACGATGACCACGCCGGTTGTTATGTATAAGCAGCAGCGTTCGTATTTACAAATATCTCTTACGCTGTAATCATACGTAAGAGAAAATCTCAATCAATCCTTTTGTTGGACCTATACTATTAGCTAAAGCGACTGACCAATGGCAAAGAGCAACTACGAATGAGAGGCTGAGAAGTTTTGTGATGAAAGGCCCCAGGGCTCGTATTCAAAAAAAAAAAAAAAAAGAATTGCTGCGCTAAAAGTGATTGTAAGAGCAAATGCCAGTCAACTTTCATATTGGACATATCAGAGAAGGCGGCCTGCCAATGGCAACAAACGGAAATTTTGGTGAATGCGGCCCCACACTCCCGAAAGAGCGTACTCGTGCTTAGCGGGGTTGGAGTATGTTTGCGTTGCATATTACTGCAACAAACCCTGTGCAGTGTTTTGAGCGCATGTGTACACATTTCTGGCAGGGCTTCATTTTCTTTTTTTCAGATGGCTGTTTACTTCCATGTGGCAAATGGAATGATATAAACGACCAGGTTCGCAATAGAATGCTTGTTGGCCACACGACGATGGAGTAGCGGCCAAGGTGAGCATTTCCATTGGGCGGCAGATGTGAAGCACGTAGGCACCTTCGAAAGAACAAACACAACGTTGCGTAAACAAGCATTTTCTGCCAAACCGTGCTGCTATCAGCGAAATAATTGCCTCTTTCAATAAAGCCAGAGAACGTGGCTTAATACTTAACGAATACTGTTTTTATCAGGAAAGTACTACGCGTCTTATATCCCTGCACAGGGAAATAAAGACCTTAGTCGGGGCACGGCTATAGTACTTGTGTTCCAACTCTTCTGTTTTCAAATATGCAGCGTTCACGCAAGAAAAGACTGTCACCACCACTTCACTGATATGTCAACGATCACGCCACAACTACTGTTCGTACATTTCTCTGATGTTGTTTCGTGTTGAAATAGAAGGTGCAGCGTCACACAAGGTCGATGTCGCTGCATTCCTCATAACTATTATGTATAATAACAATAAATTCTGTGAGTTTGCTTCCCGCACAGGTCATGAGATTACACACATGTCGGCTGTGAATATCAAACGCTGCTTGTAATGACAGGCTGATATGCGGCAGTGATCCGGTATCTTTCACTACCCGGGCACGGTTTATTAGTTGGGGTTGGTGTAAGCCTCCTAATCGAAGTTGAGAATTTCGCACGCGAAAGACCTGTGTCATTGACCGCTGTGCCGTATTTTGCATCGCTATTTTCGCATCACTGATTGTGTCTTGCTTTGCAAGTGGCCACTGTACTAACAATTCAAATCACAAACACTTATTATGCTCCAATAAGTTTGTGGATTCAAGTGCTGCTTGGCTGACGTCAGTCTTAGCTCTGAAAATGCAGTGTCACGTGAAAACATGCCGTGAAGGGCTCAGAGAGCAGGCATATAGTCATTCGGGTCTTGCGGAATACACAGGACCTTTAGTCCGTCTAGTGAACATTTCGGAAAGACGCAGCCAGTAAAAGGCACACACACACAAACACACACACACACACACACACACATATACCGAACCTCCACCAATCGATAGTACGCGTTTAATAGTAGATGCACTCGGCGTTTATATGAATGCGCAGAAACAGGCAATGGCCAAACGCAGCGAGCGCGAGCACCAACAATAAGAAACGCCTTCGTCTTCTGCTGGCGCCCGTATTTGTCAGTACAACATATAGATGTGCGGATATATATATATATATATATATATATATATATATATATATATATATATATATATATTGTAATGCAATAACGGAGACACAGAGACAGCACCCGTTCCTGGGCCGGCTGTTCTATTCTCTGCCTCGTCGTCTTCTCCTGTGCGCGCCCGCAGTCCGAGCGCCCGAGCCTAGGTGCGTCTTTTTCTTCATTACACTCGGCCACGCTGCCGAAAATAGCTCAGGTGGTTGTGAGGACACGCTGATTGTGGAAACCAGGGAAAGCCGTCCTGCGCGCAACCAGCGTCTCTGGGGGTCGGCACTGCGTGTTACGATCGGGTCGCATGTCTCGTTGACGTATATCCCGTCGCAATTGGACACCACGTAGGGCAAGAGATCGTGCACAATGTGCAGCCGCTCTGCTCAGTCGTCGCGTACTTCTTCGCAACGTTGCCACAAAATGAACGAGGCTCGTAGTTGCGCGCGAATCAGCCGTGCTTGACAAAAAACCGCGAGCATTGCGCGACTGGTCTTTTGCGCGCCTCTTTCGGTGTCTTGCGCGTGCTACGAGTCTTTCGCGTGCGGGCAGCTCTCTGCTGATGACTACCTTCAGCGAGGCCTCTCTCAGTGCACTGTGAACGGCAACAAAGTCGGCGAACGACTCCGTGGACACACAACGATGTGGCTCCGAGGAGTCAGGAAGCATCTCTCTGCCACGATCCGTGGATAGGTCGGGTTCCTGGAGTGATAGCGTCGGCACCTCCATGCACCCCTGCGTTGATGTGTTTCGGAACCGTTTCGCTGACGGCTGCGGACCGAAAGTGGTCTCGGTCTCTCGAAGGAATGGTAAAGCGTCGGAAGTGGTAGACGCAGAGTCCGAGACCCGTGGTGGGAAAACTGGCTCGCATCCTGGGTCTACAGCGGGGCAGGTGCCGAGGCAATCTGCCAAAACCCTCCCAGGTACTGAGTCCCGGGTGCCATAAGAATGCCAAGTCGAAGTAGCAGCGGTGCTCTGCTGCGTGCTTATGGGTAGTAGCGCAGCCGATGACGCCGGTTTGTGATCTGCCGCTCGGTGGTGACTCGAAGCGGGAGCGGTCGTCGCCGTGCGCTTCCCACCGTCTGCGATGGGGCCAAGGACGACACTCGGGGAGCCGGCGGGCCTGCATGGCGAGGCGCTGCAGGGAAGTACTGCCGCGTCAAGGTGGTGCTCCTCATGAGCTCCGGCCGTAGAGCACTGCTGGCCGGGCTCGACGCAGGCATACGTGGGCGGGTCGAAAGCAGCGATCAGAGCTGCACTCCATTCGGGCCACGACCCAAGTTTAATGCCTGCGTAGTTGTCCCATGCCTTGGCGGCACCGCAGAGTCGTTTTGCGGCAACCAGCCATCTTGTGTGGTCTGGCCAGGCATGACGATCACCTAAGGCATTGATGGTGTGAACCCAAAGGGTGACGTCATCTTCAAAGCCGCGAAAAGGCGGTATTTTTACGTAAGCCGGCTGCTGGAAGTCGCAGCGGCTCAAATCAGCCAGGCTACTTGTCCAGCTGCCCGAGGAACCAGTGCCGGTGTCCACGGACAGTGCGGTCGTTGTGGTAGTCGCGGCAGCCGGTTCTACCACCAAGGAAGCATGGACGGCATACCTGGGTGGCTGAGGAGTCGAAGTAGTGCTCACGATGATATTCTCGCCAAGGGAAGCGTGTACGGCGTTCCCATGCAGGACAGGTCCAAGACGGTGGGGCCGAAGCGCTGTCTCAGTGTGACGTGCAACGGCGCAACCACCGCCGGATGCGAAGGTGTTCGTCAAAAGCGTGAGCTGGTGATTCAGCTTGGCAATGGCTTGGACCAGATCACCGGTATAGTCCTGTCCAAGAGCCAATGAGGAGGCTTGGACGCCGTCCCCGGGTGGTGCGGTGGGTGCTTGCGACGGTGGTAGGGTGGCCGGCTCCATAGCTGAGGAAGCGTGTACGGCGTTCCTGCGCAGGAGGGACCGGGCACGCTGAAGAACCGTGCGAGGAAACACTTAAGGCTGGAAAGTCAGGTCCGTTGTAGTCGGCTGCGCCATTGTAATGCAATAACGGAGACACAGAGACAGCACCCATTCCTGGGCCGGCTGTTCTATTCTCTGCATCGTCGTCTTCTCCTGTGCGCGCCCGCAGTCCGAGCGCCCGAGCCTAGGTGTGTCTTTTTCTTCATTACAATATATATATATATATATATATATATATATATATATATATATATATATATTTAGCTACAAGGTTGCTTAGTTTATATCATCATAATTCGCATATATATATATATATATATATATATATATGACACATGCTAAGGAATGATGGAGGATAGCCAATATCTGACCATGACCATGTTCTTCGCGGGGGCACGCCACCGCGAAGAACATGGTCATGAACTTGCCTTTTCCACTACAGCTCACCCTGCTGTGGATCCTTGCCCCACCGTCGGTCTGCTTGGGCTGTGCTGAGGCGCTTACGGTGCCTCTCACGGACGAGCACGACTACCTGACCCTTCCACCGGCTGTCAACGGGTTCAACTGCGCCCTGCCACCACTCCTTGCTGAAGTGCGCATGCTCGGTTGGACACCTGGCGCCGCCACCAGCACAGACCAATCTGCCAAACCATTTAAACCCCTGATGCCCGGCTCTCAGTCGGGGCACGCCACCGCGAAGAACATGGTCATGAACTTGCCTTTTCCACTACAGGTTAGTTACCTCGACAATGCCGCTTGTACCCGTACGAGTGACCCTTTTTATTCGCGGTGTCGTGCCCCCCTGCTTTCTTTGACTGTCGTCGACGATTGCAGTGCGTCTTATGCTCTCTGTATCAAACTTTTACACTGGTTCTGCCCTGCTCTTACTGGCGGGCGATGTTGAGTTAAACCCCGGCCCTGAAACCAATGCCACATCACATTCCCTTGAATCCATAGCTCAAGCGCTTTCCCGCTTAGAGCTGACTCAAACCACTGTACTAACTGAACTTGCTTTAATACGCTCTACCCAATCAAACATAGAAATCCTGGTTAACGGGCTTTCATCCCGGGTCGACATCTTGGAAAAAACTGTCGAAAAGATGCAATCAACTGATTCACCTTCTGCTACCGCTACCGCTGCTAGTACCCAGCTTGCAAACCTTTCCTCAGAAGTGAAGATTCTCGCAACTAAATGCGACGATTCAGAAAACCGGCTGCGTCGAAACAATCTTTTATTTTTTGGTATTTCGGAGTCCAACAATGAAACTTGGGCGCAGTCCGAGACGCATGTAATTTCTTTCGTGTCCCAAAAAACTTAATATTTCTATTGCTCCCTCTGACATTGAACGCGCACACAGGTTGGGCCATTTTCTCTCTACAAAGAATCGTCCTATCATTGTTAAGTTCGCGCAGTTTAAGAACAAAATCGCCATCCTTTCTGCTGCTGGGAAGTTGAAAGGCACGGGATTTTCTATCCGGGAAGATTACTCTGCGCGCGTGCGCGTTGCTCGGCAAAAACATTTTTCCTATGCGCAACATACCAAATCACAATTTAAAATTCATTTCGATAAGCTCATAATCGGCAGCAAGCATTTCATTTACAACGCTGAAACTGACACAGTAGTTGAAACGTCACAATAGCTAGCAACACGCGCTCCCAAACCTTCACCCCCCTGTCAGCATCAGAATAATGCCACTACTTTCCATAATCTATCCGTCATGCTAACTAACGCCCGCAGCTACATGCCCAAAAAAGAAGCACTAGAAGCCATTATCACTGACAATAATACTGACATCGCCATAATTACGGAGTCATGGCTAAGCCCGGGCGTAAAAGACCAGAAGCTTCTAAGCAGCAATAGCCCTTACTGCGTTCTCAGGCTTGACAGGGTAGGTCGGCGGGGAGGCGGAATTCTGGTATTCACGAAACATGGCCTACTCTGCTCTCCCCTCGCTATAACTTCTAGCCACGAAATTCTTTGCCTAAAGATATCCCTAGCATCATGCACGATCATTCTAGTTTGCTGCTACCGTGCACCCAACTGCGACGCATCCTTCACTAACGAACTTAATTCCATCCTATCCAACTTCCACTCCCGTTTTCCGCGCAGAAATGTTGTATTATGCGGCGATTTTAACTTTCCTGATATTGACTGGAACATTCTTGCTACTAGCTCACGTTTGTCTAATCAATTTCTTGATCTAACTCTACTGTTCAACTTCACCCAAGTTGTCACCATGCTAACTCGCGGAAACAACGTTCTGGACCTAGTACTGACTTCCGATCCTAAGTTAATTACTCAAATGCAAATAATGGATGGAATAAGTGACCATAAAATACTGTTATTCTCGCTTTCAATTATGGTACCGAACTCTCTGCCTTTAACGAAATATATCCGGGACTACAACCGAGCTAACTTCAACCAAATTAACGTTGAACTCGCTGCGTTTCTTCAGCACTTCACTAGGATAGCCAAATCAAGAACCGTCGAACAGAACTGGCTGTCGTACAAACAACAGATCATATCGCTGATTGAAAAGTACGTGCCTCTCGTGCGCATTCGCGGAAATTCTGATAAACCTTGGTTTTCAAACACATTACGTAAGCTTTCAACGAAAAAGAAACGTGTGTTCCGCGAACGAAGCCAAAAAAGTGAACTCTTCACAAAAGTGGGACAATTACTTCAAGGCTTTGCGCGAGTACACCTGTCTTTTAAAACAAACAAATCGTAAATTTTATCACCAGGATCTGTTGAATATCCTTCGCGTTAACCCCCGAAAGTTCTGGAATATACTAACAAACAAATCTGCTCCCTCACAACACATCACCCTACTCAACCCAGATGGCTCCCAAGTTCCTGTTCATCAACGCAGCGATGCCATGAATTCTTATTTTTGTTCAATTTTCACTCAAGAACCTAACCAAGTAATACCTCCCTTACCTCTCCTCAACTTCACGCAGATGCCACCCATAACAATTACAGCAGAAGGTATAGCCAAACTTATCGATAACCTGAAGACTTCAAGTACTCCTGGCCCTGATAACATACCTGTTAAACTCCTAAAAGGAACTAAATCAATTTCCAGTGCCATATTACAATTTATTTTTGGTCAATCCATTTCCACCAGCTCGATTCCCGAAGACTGGAAGATCAGCCATGTCATTCCCATACACAAATCTGGCAGCCGTTCAGATCCATCGAATTATCGCCCCATCTCTCTGACATGCATAGCTTGCAAACTCTTAGAGCATGCTTTATACTCCTACGTAGCCTCCCATCTGGATAATCACTCGTTCTTTTTTTCCTAATCAGCATGGTTACCGGCGAGGTCTTTCATGTGAAACACAGCTTTTCGAGTTCACCACAGACATTCACCTCAATCTGGACTCCGGCTTCCGAACAGACGTTATCTACCTCGACTTTTCAAAAGCATTTGATCGTGTATCCCATCGTCGACTATTGACCAAGCTTTCTTGCCTCAGCCTTGACCCTTTAATATTATCATGGATCCATTGTTTTCTTGCTAACAGGTCCCAGTACACAGTCATTGACAACCGTAGCTCGGCTAGCAAGACCGTGAGGTCCGGCGTTCCTCAAGGTTCGGTCCTTGGTCCTCTTTTGTTTATAATTTTTATTAATGACCTCCCTAACGACATAGCATCCTCAGTGCGTTTATTTACAGATGACTGCGTCCTGTACCGGCGCATAACCTCGGAAACTGATCAATTGTCGCTGCAAAATGACCTCAACAAAATAACTAACTGGTGCTCACGCTGGCTTATGGTACTTAACACTTCAAAATGTAATTTCATGTCCATTTCTCGGCAGCGAAAGAACAGCATTTACCCCTTTAAATTAAAATTAATTTATGGGGTTTTACGTGCCAAAACCAGTTCTGATTATGAGGCACGCCGTAGTGGGGGACTCCGGAAATTTGGACCACCTGGGGATCTTTAACGTGCACCTAAATCTAAGTACACGGGTGTTTTCGCATTTCGCCCCCATCGAAATGCGGCCGCCGTGGAGCATTTACCCCTATTCCCTCAATTCATCGGTCCTCTCACCCACAGATACATACCGCTACCTAGGCGTCACAATATCAAACAAACTCACCTGGTCTGACCACATCTTACAACTAGCGGCTGATTGTTCTAGATCGCTCGGCTTAATCAAAAGGTCCCTATCAATGTCACCCGCTTCTATTCGAAAACTTGCCTACGAAACATTCATCCGCACTAAACTCGAATATGCCTCACCAATTTGGAGCCCTCATCAGACTTACTTGATTAACGCATTAGAATCTGTACAGAATCGGGCTGCGCGATTTATAGCTTCACAATACGATTGGAACACAAGCATTAGTAGCATTAAATCTTCTCTTAATCTCCAGTCCTTGTCAGCTCGCCGCACAATTGCACAACTGTGTCTTTTTCACAAACTCTACTACTATTTTCCCTAGTTGCGTAATACACTTCTTCTTCCTCCTCACCGCACTTCACGTCGACTTTTCAACAGCTTAAGTATACAACGTCTTCATGGAACTACCACCGCATTTCATAAATCTTTCCTGCCCATCACAATAGAGCACTGGAACGAACTGCCACAATCAATAGTTATTAAGCGTGATAGCTCAAAATTCAAGCAGTTACTGACAGCCCATTATCAAACCTAATCACCTTGCTTACACCTGTGCCACGTCTTACTACTATTGCTGTATTTTTAGTTATTTATATATATGTATATATATATATATATATATATATATCTGTATATGTATATTTATTTTTCTTTTTTCCTATATTTAGCGTTCATACAATTTTTTGATATCATGACTGCTCTGTATTTCTGTTTTTGCCCCCCCCCCCTTATGTAATACCCTGAAAGGGGCCTTTAAGAGTTATTAAATGATGATGATGATTACTGACTCTTTGACCACATCACTGCGATTTACTAACCAACTTTCCCATGCCGCGCTTCAGTGGTTCTATTTGATATAATGCTGAGCAGTTTCTGCGGGTAATCACTTTTTAGAGGAGGCAATAATTAAATTATTTTCCGACGCTGACTAGTGCGAAAAATATCGCCCGTTTTTTATTTAGATTCCAGACTGAAAAGAAAACACCTGAAAGCGAACGTAAAATAGCGGCGTTTTATACCCGTGCCGCACGGGCAAAGTAAAGTGCACTTCGAGCGAGTGCACTTCAGCGCGCTGAGTGTCACTTTGGCGGTGCGCTGCTACACGGGAAAGAAAAGTGTTCTTTCAAATTGAGGGCCATGGCGACCGGGACTCAGACGGGAAAGCATATATTTATTAATATAAAAATGTGTGCACGAAACCAGTTTATTATTGTTATAAACAACATTTACAATCCACCTTTATAAGTGCCGGCAACGACGGCAACTTGACCAGCAACAGTCAAAACGACTCGATCCGCCAAACAACTGCGCAGTCATTATCCGGCGTGGTCGTCAACAGCCCGAGAGCGAGAGTAGTTTTTTTGCTGTTCTTGTTGTTTTTGTGCGGTGTGGCACATTTTATTATCTTGTAACGTTAGCAATTTAAAACAATGTTATTAAATATTACTCCTGACTCTTCTTTCAATATCACTTTATGTATCTTCTAAGCGTTGCTAACGAGGCTACACACTTCGCCGCCGCGAAGTGAGTTCGCCGAACACACTCGGCGGCGAGTGCACTCTGCAGTGCGTGTCACTAAGCGTTCCCGTGTAGCAGCCTGCGAATGACACTAGCCGCGAAGTGCACTCGCTCAAAGTGCACTTTACTTTGCCCGTGTGGCACGGGTATTACTACTTCATTTGGTGTGCCTTGTGCCAGCCTGCTGCCGTGCACTGTTTAACTGCGCATAGCCAACACCACTTAGATAGCACAAAGTCTGTTCACTCCGGTTCATGACGCCATGCCACCTGGCCCGCCTGCCATAGAATGTAATGGGGGTGCTCCCGGGGAGATTTCGGGGATTTCGACGTCCCCGCATTCATTACGCCAGGCTTGGCAATGAACATTGCGGGCCAGGTATCATGACGTCATGTATCAGATTGAACAGGTCTTGTGCTATCTAAGTGGTGCTGGCATAGACGAACAGAAACGGCAAGTCTTTATCGCAAAAAAGAAAAAAAAAAGAACACTGGCACAAAAAGCATCATCTGTGTCTTTTATACCCGTGCCACACGGGCAAAGTAAAGTGCACTTTGAGCGAGTGCACTTCGCGGCTAGTGTCATTCGCAGGCTGCCACACGGGAACGCTTAGTGACACTCGCTGCAGAGTGCACTCGCCGGCGAGTGTGTTCGGCGAACTCACTTCGCGGCGGTAAAGTGTGTAGCCTCGTTAGCAATGCTTAGAAGATACATAAAGTGATATTGAAAGAAGAGTCAGGAGTAATTTTTAATAACATTGTTTTAAATTGCCAACGTTACACGATAACAAAATGTGCTACACCGCAAAAAAACCAAGAACAGCAAAAAAACTACTCTTGCTCTCGGGCTGTTCACGACCACGCCCGATAATGACTGCGCAGTTTGGCGAATCGAGTCGTTTTGACTGTTGCTGGTCAAGTTTCCGTTGTTGCCGGCGCTTATAAAGGTGGATTGTAAATGTTGTTTTTAACAATAATCAACTGTTTTCGTGCACACATTTTTATATTAATAAACATATGCTTTCCCGTTTGACTCCCGGTCGCCATGGTCATCAATTTGAAAGAACACTTTTCTTTCTCGTGTAGCAGCACACCGCCAAAGTGACACTCAGCGCGCTGAAGTGCACTCGCTCAAAGTGCACTTTACTTTACCCGTGTGGCACGGGTATTACCCTTTCCGCCGCTGAACACTTCTGATAAGACGTTTATCGAAACCGCTGATAACAGACCCGCAAAGCTCCAAGCTGAAAGTCGGTGATAACTTGTTGTCGCTTATTTGAAGACGCGTGGGAAAGACAAGCACACGCCCCGAACCTCTTCTGCCAACAGCTGAATAATGCCGTCGTCTAGAGTAGATACATTGGTTCAAATTCTGGGGTTTTATGAACCAAACTCATGACCTGATTAAGGAAGAATATTGAAAAATTACCGCACATTGCACCGCCCCCCTCCCGGATTGCGGTGGTGCGCGTACGCTGCGAACAGTCTTTGCCACGTCGAATGTAAAATAACCTACTAATGTGCTGTCGGAAAGGAAAAAAGAAAACCGAAAAAAAAAACATTTATCGCCCCTGTTATCTTCCTGAGCCCTGAAAACAGCTATGGTACATAGTAGCTCTTCAAAATGGTTTTGGTTGTTCACTGGCAAGTTGCGCACGTGAAAACAATAATAATAAAAAAAATAAATGCCACGACTAGGTGCCAAAAGCAGCATCTCCATGTACGTGGCACAAGTAACCATCTTATGTTTTCTATGGCAAGAACGGCATTTCATTCCCGAGACGCAGAGATGAAGATGCAGCAGCGTGTTGTTCATTGCCATATTGCTGTTGCATGCTGGATTTTCACGAAATGTCAAAATAATCGAAACACACTTCAAGGTTGCTTTCCGCTGTCTGTAATAACACGGAGGGTTAGCTCAATTTAGTGTCAAATTCTACGAAAACGCATTACAAGAATATGAGTAAACTCCTTCTTTACAGTTACACATGCACCGGACTTCATATCTAGAATGAATATCTTGAGTAATCGCTTCCGAGCGATTATTGACAAAAAATAAGACAATGTACGATATATTGTACAACAGGTCTTAGGAGGTTATAAGAAAGTTATTGCCTATTCGAGTGAGGTATGTGCAGGGTAGGTTTTCACTCTATAACACTCGATACTTATGTTTACTTCGGGGTTTCAGCGCGAGCTGCGCTGCTGGCTGTTCCTTTATTTTCACAGAATAACGACAAAGTCACCGCCATCACGCGAGAGCCGTTATAGGTCTCCTTTCAACAGCGTAGCTGTAAAATTGAGCACGGAAAAATTATTTCGCTTTAGGAAAAGACATAGCCGACAGCCGTAAAGCGAGGCAATTTCAGAGGCAGTAACAGGTGTCTCAGATGAGTGCAGGAGATTTTAGTCCCCCAAAAGGAGATTGAAAAAGTCTAAGTTGCAACTTTTGGTGGGAAAACACTGGTTACCCTTTTAAATTGGCGAATAACCGACCTCCTACGTGCTCCACTTAAAGGGCAGCTCCAGCGATTTTTAGAGATCTACGTATCTCAATGAAATTTGCTGAATGCGTTCGTCTGCCCCCTGCCGTCATTTCTCGAAAAGATTAGGCTTGAGAGTAGTACAGATTTTTACAAATGAATTTCGTTAATTCCCTCGAAGCACCTGTCGCATACTCCTCAGCTACTGGCCACATTGTGTTATGACGTAAAGCGCGGCATCCGCAACGCATGTGATAGTGATAGAGAGCTGGTGATAGAGCTAGTGATAGAGAGCTGGTGTTTGGCATGAGAAGTTGCTGTCGCGAAAAGTTACGTTCTTTGTTTACGGGCAAGAGATGGGTGCCACACGGTGGTGCGTTGCTGGCTGCACGAACTTAATTTAGCCCTCGCCTTCCGCACACACAGTTCGAGGTTAGGCTTATCACCTCATCTGACATGAAGCTAATTAATCCGTTAGGATGAAGTAAACTGGTCTTATAATTCAGTTTTGACCATACGGATTTGAAATACACCATTATTCATTTCGTACATTTTACACACAAAAAGCTAGAAGCGACGGCTTGGCGCACTATCAACATCGGTACGTTGGCGTTCTCGAAGGCTGCCAGTCGCACCTGCCGGCACTTCCTTAAATTAAATGCGACTACGTATACAAGTGCATCCTTACGGATTGTTACGCTGACTCATTATTTAGCTTCCGATGTGCACTGTTTGCCTCGTATCCCAAATCGGCAGCAAGCGGAGGCCCCTCCAGTACAGTAGCGTAAAGAACCGCCTCGTTCAGTTGCCAACGGTGTCAATACTGGTATCAGCTTTTCCGCTAGATAACTACGCGTTCTCTAAATGAATTAAAATATGCGTAAAGGCATAATCTGCGTCAACTTTACAGAACACAGTAATTGGGCGCGTTAAGTTAGCGCGCTCCGAACTCCAAAGGAGCACGCTCGAGTGCGACGCCTTAGGAGCTTAACTTAATGGCGATTTTCGCCGACTGCTTGATGATGATGATGATTTATTGGCATCCCCTTTGAAACGGCGCGGCGACAAATAGTCACCTAGCCTGCTTGATTTAATCAGGTATACTATACATGTTCTTTATCTAGCATTTTTGTATACCTCTCATTATTATTTTTCTTTTTCAAAAATTTACCTTGTGCCGCTGCCTATGATTTTAAGAGATCAGGTCGTATCCCTATTTTCCCTGCTTTTTTTCTACCAGTACTCCAATCGTCTCTTGCTGATCTCTACGGCTGATCTGTTTATGTTTCCTTCCACTTTGAAACCAAGCGCTTCTGGGAGTTGCACGTTACCTACGGTTCTCGCTGGGTGGATCCCGTCGCATTCCATCAGGATGTGGTGAGTGGTTTCTGGATCTTTACTGCAGCATGCACATGTCTCATCTAGTTCCGAATATTTGTTCCGATATGTTTTCGTCCTTAGGCAACCGGCTCGAGCCTCAAATAGCAAGGCACTGCCCTTTGTGTTATCGTACAGATTTTCCCTTCTAATTTCTTTCTTCTCATTCTTGTAAATCTCCATTGTCCTTTTTGTTTCCTTTTTTTGCATCCAATTCACGGTCTCTATTTCTCTCACTTTCTTTCTGATTACTCCTGGTTGTCTATTTGCAGTTTCGATTATCCTGTACTTGGTTGCCAACTTCCTTGACCTCTTCCTCCATTCTCCCCCGCAGGGGCGTCTGCGTCAACAGGCGTTTGGTGTGTTGCGCATGAGGGTCGGACCCTCCCACGCTTAATCGTGCGTGGCTCAGCCGTGTCCGGGGAAAAAGGGATCCTGGGGGTTGAGCCGATGCCGGGAGTTGGCCCTTTATGGCCCCCCGGCGGAGGCAACACACTTCTTTGGCCTTCGCTTCACGTAGACGGCACCCCCGGACTGACCCACCCGGGGGAAATCGGTAGTTGCCTTTTCCTGGCTCTCTCTCCAATCTTCGTCTTTCCCTATCACTTTTAATCTTTCCTGTCTTATCAACTTTTCCATTCACTTCGACTTTCCCTGGCGGCAAGGGTTAACCTGGTGTGGCTGTCCTACCTTGGGTATACCATATTGGGTTATAGTAACAGCATACTGCTGGCGCTGTGCAGACTTGTTTACATGTTCTGCCATGTCCCCTTGTTGAGCTCCGTGGTGGGTGGCAGACGCCGTTGCCAAATAAACCACTTCGTTCCATGGGATCCTCAAACCCTTTTACAACCGATCGTGCCTCGAAAAGGGTACGCACCGACGCAACCTCGCTATTCTGGCCCAAAAACAAAGAAACTTTCCCGAAATTTCACGTCCTTCACTGTGAGCAACCATCTACGAAAGCTAGAGCAATTTCCCCATTTCTTGTGGCCAAGTGCCTAAAAGAGACCATTGGAGCTGGGTATAAGGCAACAAAAATGGCAACCGGAGATTTGCTCCTCGAACTAAAAGACAAGGAACAATACAACAAACTCGCACACCTCGTAGCCTTTGGTAACATTCCTGTTTCTGTAAGCGCACATCGAACAATGAACACAGTAAAAGGTGTAGTATCAGACGAAGGCCTAATGACATTGAATGAAGAACTCCTGGATGGATGGAAGGACCAAGGGGTAATCCATGCGCAGCGCATCAAAATCAGACGGAATGACAGCGAAATCCCAACAAAGCATTTATTACTCACTTTCAGTTCAACTACTTTACCCGAGACTCTTGAAACCGGCTACGTAAAACTTCATGTTCGACCATACATTCCGAACCCGCGACGTTGCTTCAAATGTCAAAGATTTGGTCACGCATCCCAGAGCTGCCGAGGGCAGCTTATGTGCGCACAGTGCAGCAGCACCGGTCACTCTTCTGACGATTGCAATAATGATGAGGTACATTGTGCTAACTGCGATGGCAGTCACCCTGCATACTCCAGAGCTTGTCCAGCCTGGAAGAAAGGAAAAGAAATAATTACTGTAAAAGTGAAGGAGAACAAAACATTCCCTGAAGCACGACAACGTATCTCCTCTTTATTCTTGCTCAAAACATCTTTCGCCGAAGTGGTGCAACGGCGGGCGGCACCACAACGGCCTCTGGCGGTAACCCGGACCACGCCTAGCGTGCCGAGGCCAACGCCACCCGCCCCTAAGGTGGGAGCAGCCAACGCTGCCCTGCCATCTCTCAAATTCTCGACACCAGTGGCCTCTACAAGCTCCGGCAGCAGCCAGGGCACCGCAGAGGCCACAGGGGTCCTTTCGACCTCCAGCCCGGTGGGGACAAAGACTTCGTCGCTCGAGATGAAGTCTACGCGACGCACACATCGCTCTCTGGAGCGGGTGTCCAGTGCCTCGCAAGAGGCTATGGACACCAGTCCAAGCCAAACGGCGCTAGTAGCGTCGATGGAGCGGCGAGGTTCTCTCGACCGCTCCAAAAAAGACAAAACACCAATTACAGGGCCTAACAAAGGCTCTGTAAAGTAAGTTACTCTCCTCCCTTTTGAGACACACAGCACCTTTCATTTTCCTCAAACATGTACACAATAATGCAGTGGAATGTTAGGGGACTAATCCACAACCTAGACGACATCCAAGAACTTATCAATAAATTCAATCCAAAGGTGCTGTGTGTTCAAGAAATACACCTAAACTC
Source organism: Dermacentor silvarum (assembly GCF_013339745.2). NCBI lineage: Eukaryota > Metazoa > Arthropoda > Arachnida > Ixodida > Ixodidae > Dermacentor > Dermacentor silvarum. The sequence continues at coordinate 59,868 of NW_023606579.1, forward strand.
CAGAAACACCAACTTCCTACGTCAGAATATTGTTTTCCGAAGAGACCGCGAGGATTCTGCCGCATCATCTGGTGGTGTGGCCATCATACTCGACAGAAGTGTAGCCTGTCAGCAACTTCCACTCAATACGGCACTTGAGGCGGTAGCCGTTCGTGCTGCACTTCTGGGTAAGCTCATAACCGTTTGCTCGCTCTACATACCCCCACATTATCCTTTACACAAGCATGAATTTCAGTCATTTATAGATGAATTTCCAGAGCCTCTTTCTTGGCGATTTCAATGCACACATCAGCTTGTGGGGCGACACGCGTATCGATGCACGAGGACGCCTAATCGAACAATTTCTTTTCTCCTCTGGTGCGTGTCTCCTGAATAAGAAGGAACCCACCTACTGCAATCTCGCAAACAAAACGTTTTCTTCCATTGATATCAGTGTAGCTTCCCCGTCTATATTTGCTGAGCTTAAATGGGAAGTATAAAAAATCCTTACGGGAGTGACCACTTCCCGATACTGCTGAGATCACCACTACAAAACGAACCACCACAGGCACCTCGCTGGAAGTTGGATACGGCAGACTGGGGAGAAATTCCAAAGTCTTACAAGTAGTATCTCGTGGTCTGACATATCTTCGCTGGGAATTGATGCTGCTGTCGAGTATCTTACATCTTTTATAATTGATGCCGCCTCTGAATGTATACCTAAAATAAGTGGTGCGACCTGCAAACGCCGTGTCCCATGGTGGAACGACGAATGTCGGAACGCTCGTAGGAAACAGAAAAAAGCCTGGGGTTGCTACGGGACTCCCCAACTGTGGAGAATCTTGTCAATTTTAAGAAGATAAAATCGCAGGGCAGAAGAACGCGTCGACAGGCCAGGAGAGAGAGTTGGGAGTTTTTATCAGGCATCAACTCGTATACAGACGAGGGCAGAGTCTGGAAGAAAGTTAATAAGATAAAAGGGCTACAAACTTATTAACTCCCTGTTGGGAAACACACAAGGCGACAGTCTGGAAGAACAAGCTAACTGCCTGGGAGCACATTTTGAACATGTGTCCAGCTCATCCCATTATTCACATATATTTAAAAGACACAAGGTCGCAATAGAAAAACTGAAACTAGAAAGAAAATGTACCGAACACGAGGCACACAACCAGCCATTCGGCATTGCTGAGCTGTATGCATCGCTTAGTTGCTGCAACAAGTCTGCCCCAGGCCCTGACCGCATAGCGTATCAAATGCTGTAACACCTTCCCCATGAAACAAAGAAAACTCTGCTCTCCCTATACAATGCTATATGGACCTCCGGCGAGATCCCCTCTGCCTGGAAAGAGGCCATTGTCATTCCTATACTGAAGCAGGGCAAGGACCCATCGTCTGCTTCGAGTTACCGGCCTATAGCACTAACAAGCTGTCTCTGCAAACTGTTCGAAAAAATGATAAACCGCAGACTAATACACTTCCTCGAATCAAACAAACTGCTTGACCCGTACCAATGCGGGTTTCGAGAGGGTCGATCCACCGCCGACCATCTAATACGTATTGAGACGCAAATTCGTGAAGCTTTTGTCCATAAACCGTTCTTTCTGTCTGTATTCCTTGATATGGAAATAGCCTACGATACCACGTGGCGGTTTGGAATACTTAGAGACCTCTCACACGTTGGTATACGTGGTAACATGTTAAATGTCATAGAAAGTTATTTATCTAATCGCACATTCCGTGTTCGTGTGGGTAATGCTGTATCAAGACCATTTGTGCAGGAAACTGGAGGGCCACAGGGCGGGGTGCTGAGTTGCACTCTCTTTATCGTAAAAATGAGTTCTTTGCGTCTGTACATCCCAAGAAACATGTTTTACTCTGCATACGTCGATGATGTACAGATAGCTTTCGCCTCGTGCAATCTTGCAGTCAGTGAGCGGCAGATTCAGCTTGGTCTGAACAAGGTGTCTAAGTGGGCAGATGAGAATGGATTTAGCCTTAACCCACAAAAGACCACCTGCGTCCTTTTCTCCAGAAAGAGGGGTCTGCACCCCGATCCTGACATTGAGTTGCAGGGAAAACGTGTGGCCGTAAAAACAGAACATAAATTTTTAGGTGTGATTTTAGATACGAAACTAACATTTGTGGCACACATACGGTATGTAAGAAACAAGTGCATGAAAACAATGAATATTATAAAAGTATTGTCACGCACTGCTTGGGGTAGTGACACAAAGTGTCTTTTGAATCTTTATAAGAGCCTCATACTCACAAGAATAGATTACGGCGCCATAGTGTACCATTCCGCTACGCCAAGCGCCCTAAGGATGCTGGATCCTGTACACCACCTAGGCATCCGCCTAGCCACTGGTGCCTTCAGGACAAGTCCTGTGGCAAGCCTGTATGTAGAGGCGGACATGTGGTCGCTCGACATGCAACGTTCGTACCTAAGCCTCACCTATTTTCTGAAAGTTAATTCGAACTCGCAACACCCGTCCTTCTCAACCGTAAATGACATGACCAGTGCCACACTCTTTAATAACTGGCCCACAGCAAGAGATCCCTTCTCAGTACGTGTAAGAAAAATTAGTGAACAAATGGATATCCCACTACCTGAAAATGCTCTGATGGCCCCAGCAAAGCCAATGCCACCGTGGCAGTGGCAACTCATAGAGTGCGATACCTCGTTTGTAGAGGTCACAAAAGACGCTCCAGAGGCACATATTCGAATGCACTTTCTAGAAATTCAGTTCAAGTACTCGTCCTGCACTCAGTTCTACACTGACGCTTCCAAGTCACATGCAGGGGTATCTTACGCAGTAGTCGGACCGTCGTTCTCCGAGTCCGATGTACTGCACCCGGAAACAAGCATTTTTACGGCTGAGGCCTATGCACTTTTATCGGCTGTGAAGAGTATAGGCAAATCAGAACTTAAAAGATCAATAATATTTACAGACTCCCTAAGCGTCGTAAAAACCGTCATGACTCTACATAGACACAAAAACCCTGTACTTATTGAACTGTATTCTGCTCTGTGCAAAGCATACATGTCTAACCAGCATAGTTATTATCTGCTGGGTGCCTGGCCATCGAGGCATCGACGGCAATGTTCTGGCTGATCAAATGGCCACATCAACTACATCGCGAGCCTTTAACCCTACCGCTTCTATCCCTGCCACAGATCTCAAGCCCTACTTGAGAAAGAAACTTCGAAGTCACTGGCAGCGCTTGTGGGATGCCGAAACGAACAACAAGCTCCACTTGGTTAAGCCACAGATAGGTCCCTGGCGTCCCGTTACGAAAATTCGAAGAACTAATGTCCTATTCTCTCGTCTGAGAATAGGACATACATTCGGCACCCACAATTTTCTCTTAACTGGAAATGACCCGCCAACCTGTGGTAGATGTGGAGAGAGGCTTGCCGTGCTCCACGTGCTCGTGGAGTGCAGGGAAGCCGAAAGAGAGAGAAAAAGACACTTTCCTCTAGCGTACCAGTACCGTCTCCCTCTCCACCCTGCTGTGTTCCTTGGTGACGAACCTCTCTTCAACACCAAAGCTGTTCTAGATTTTCTGGGCGATGTTGTACTGCATGTTATTTGCCCAATAGTTTTGTCGCGCATCCTCTCCTCAGAGGATGTCGCCGCGATAGTAGTTTTTGCATAGAGCGCGCCTCCAGACCCTTACGTTTTCAAAGGGTCTGTTAAGGCAGTAGTGCTTTGAAAAAAAAAACTTATATATTTTCGTTTATCGTCATTACCTTGCAATTTGTTCTTTCGTGATCATAGTGCACCTCATTAGTCACTGCCATAATTTTATTACATATATATCTTACGCATTTTACAGCGATTTGTTTTAGGCCCTTTTACAGCCACGACACACCTTTGACAATTCATTGCTCCACTGTCAGCTCATAACCACTGGCCTGGCGCTCTTTGGCCATACCTGGCCCTTGCGCCATTAAACACCATACATCATCATCATCATCATCATCATCTCTTCCTCCATTCTGTGTCTAGCGCTTTTCATGTAGAGATACTTGTGCACTTTAGCCGCCCATTTATTTTCATCCATGTTCCTGAGCCTTTCTTCAAAACTAATTTTGCTCTGTGCTTCTCTGACTTCAAAAGAGGCCCAACCCATTTCACCCTCTACTGCCTCATTTGTGGTATTACCGTGGGCTCCCAAAGCCAACCGGCCTACTGATCTTTGGTTAACTTCCAAACTCGCCAATATATCCGATTTTAAGCATATAATGGCATTTGCGAATGTTAGCGCTGGCACCATTACTCCTTTCCAGATTCCACGCACCACCTCATACTTATTGTGGCCCCACAGTGCTCTGTGTTTCATTATTGCTTCATTCCGCTTCCCCTTTATTTTCAGATTATCTTGGTGATTGTTTGAGCAATTCTTTGCTTCGTTTATGTGTACGCCGAGGTACTTATATTGCTTCACTATGGGTATTACTTGCTGTTGAATTGACACCACGAAGTTACTCGTGTGTTCATTAAAGATCATAATTCCTGATTTCTCTGTGCTAAACTTAAGGCCTAGATTTGTCGCTGCATTCCCACAAATATTCGCAAGTATCTGTCAATCTTTTTTGTTGTCCGCTAGTAGCACAATGTCGTCTGCGTACATCAGTCCGGGGACCTTCTGTTGCACCATTTGTCCATTACGCATGTAGGATAAATCAAAACCTAATTCGCTGTTTTCCAGTCGTCTTTCTATACCCTTAACGTAAAGCGTAAACAACAATGGTGACAGAGGGCATCCTTGCTTCAATCGTGTAACATAACACTTCTAGAAAGGCCAACACTATCGCACTCTGTTTACGCAATCAGACCGCTAAGCACGACTGTGCTGGGACGTGAGCAATTTCGCACTTGCGTTGCGGGCTGTAGTTACCTATTCGCAAGTGCGCACAAGCGAGCAACACAACGAGGAAGAACAGAGAGCGCGCGTATCTGCTAGCAGACTAACCGGAAGTCGTAGATTCTTCCTCGACCAATCGACATCGTCGCCGCCGTTGACATCACCAGATGCACCCTGGTGACATCATGACGACCGCTGGGAAAGTCCCGGAGAGGAGCACGCCATTCTTTCCTGATTTTGTGGCGCGCCCGCGGCGCGTATACATATATATCGCTGTCGCGTTTGGCATCGTTGATCATGATGGCATTCTGAACTCGATGCTCGTGTTTGCTTGAAATGTTCAAAAATGTCTGAGGTGGTTTGGGGCTCTTTAAAACTCCCGCGCTCGCGTTTAATTGTAATAATATTGTTTAGCAGCGAAGCTGTTTAAGCCAGCCGTAATTTGTGGTTCGTTTCAGGAAACGCGGGATTCGAGCCCGTCTACTCCCGGTACCATGGGGCCCTGGACTAAGGGCCCCAACCACATTAATCCTTTCACGTTATAATAAAGTTTATTTCTTCTTCCCGGTACCAAAGCGAGCGTCGTAACCACTAGGCTATAGATCCACTTTTTTAACATGGCATTTATTACAATGAATGAAATGTTGTATGTACAGGAACTATTAGAATAATATGAGCAGAAGTAATGACACGTCCACGAGCAGTCCATATAGAGAAAACGTCACACACAGCAACACCGTCCATCATAACAAAAACTTGAAAGGATTGGTATCCACTTTTGATTAGGCTATAGATCCACGCTTGCAGAACATGCTATAATGCGAACCATATTGAATGCGTTCGAGCGTCGTCGTCTTCGTTCACAGCTGGCGCGTTCGTACGCTGGTGCTCTGCGAGGTGAAGCGGTTTTGCGCGCTAGGAGAGCGAGCGAGAGAGACGCATTCACGAAGCAAGTCTCCTGGAACGCGGTGTCGGCATTGGAACGCGCTGCCGGTGTTGCAAGCTGCGCTATGCAACGCGCTGTGACGGCCTTAAGTCCGAGACGCGAGAAAAGAAATTGTCATCATCTTGAGTAATCAGATGAAAAGTTCGCACGCACTTCCGGAAAATGCTGGGCTACGATCGTCCAGCTTCGCTGTTTCAAGCGGACGAGTGCATGTTTTTTATTTCTTAAGTGCGTACACTCCGCCCTCGCGTTATTTTCGTACGCGCGTTATACTCGCGTAAATACGGTCTTTTGTTTGACATTGTGGGTAAGGCTCGTATGCTGAACGTCTGCTGCTCAGAACTATATGGTCATCAGCCTACGATCGTGATCAAGAGGTCCCAGCGAGATTGCCCGGATCCGTGTTGAGCGAGATCGCGATCGAAAGTGACCGGTGTAGCAGTACTCTATCCGGATCGAGCGCAATACGGACCGGGCCCGATCGCGATAGAAAGTGGCCGCGTTCTTCTTCTTGCTGCGGTTTTGAGTGCCAAAACCAGTTCTGATAATGAGGCACGCCGTACTGGAGGGCTCCGGATTAATTTTGACCACATGGTGCTCCTTAACCAGCACTACAACACAAGCACACGGGCGTTTTTGCATTTGGCCTCCATGGAAATGCGGCGGCAGCGGCCGGTATTCCATCCCCGAGACCTCGTGCTCGGCAGCGCAACGCCTTAGACACGGACACCATAATTGTGTTTCATCCGCTTGCGTCAGTCAAAAGTTACCCTCTTCATTCACCGTTCTCTCGCCTGCGTTCTCTGGTAGAAGGAACGCTGCACGCTGTCGCTCTAAAGAAATTACGGACTTCGAGACGCGTTCGCAATCCTCTTGAGGCTTTGCGCGGTCTCGTACTCTCTACGCGTACTGCGTTTCCTCTCCGGCACATCAACTTCTTCCTCGAGGTCGACCATCCGTCACGTGCCGACCATATCTCCCTAGCCCGCCACACTCTGGAGTCAATCGGAGAAGCGATAAGTATAATCAGTGCTCGGCAGCAGCCCGCGTTTGGGAGACATTTCTCCCGTCGATTCAAGACCAGACCGGCGGTCGGGTGAGTGCGCCAGCCTTCTTTTGCTATAATACCCTTATACCAATGTATAGGAGAAGGTCTTTTCGAGTTACACAAATTAACGGCAGCTCTCTCCTGCTCTGTTTAAAACCAACCACCATCAAGAAAGAAGTACTGCTGTGTAACGAACGAAAAAGAACGCCTCATTATTGTTACTTGGAGGTAATAGCTGTCCGCTGCACAAAAGAATCTGCGCCGGCATTTACGAATTAATGGGACTTTAATCAGCCATATGCAAACAGAAGACAGAAGCTGTCATTACTGAGTTCTGTTATTTTCATAAGCCTACTTTTTCTTACTTCTTTTTTTCCAAGAACAACCCGTTAATTCCTTAATTCTTTTTTCCAAGAACAACTCGTGAATGGAATTGTTTACCAGATGATATTTTAGGATGTGAAACAGTTAATTTATTTATAAATGCACTGAGGAACCGATCCTCGTTTTTGTTCCTGTTGTATTGGTTGTATAATGATGCATTTCATTGTAGAAAATGCAATGTTTTTTCTCTGTGTGCAGTTACTTTTCAATTTTGTTCGCTATGTCTTTCTGATGCAACTTTTTGCCTTCGAAAATTATGTATGCCGACTCCTGATTAGGGCCTGGCTAGCAGTATGGAATAAATAAATAAATAAATAAATAAATAAATAAATAAATAAATAAATAAATAAATAAATAAATAAATAAATAAATAAATAAATAAATAAATAAATAAATAAATAAATAAATGTCGACGCAGTGTGCACCTAATAACACACCATAACCTTTAATGCGTTATTTATTCGCATTATGCGCTAATAAAACCCTAACAGTACTCTAGGCTCCATACTGAAAGCCTGTTTTTATGGAAGCGGACTTCTTGTCTAATCACAGTTTGGAAGAAAAAAGAAAGCGCGCTATTTTGCCACTACAATCTGCAAAATGCAGAAAGAAGTTGTTTTCTTCCAGAAGGGTAGGTTCTGGTGAGGTTACTAACCTCCCATTTCTCTTTGACTATGGTTGTATTTTGATCATTTTGTAGATTTAGTAAATCTATCTCGAAAGCTTTCTATCATGTTATGACTACTCTCAGTTCTCGTGCCTGTTTTCTGACAAACCAAATATTTATTCTGTTTTTAGAAATCAGGGGCGCTCGTTATCGAGTTTGCTTACATTCCTTTGTGTATGTGTGTTTGTGTGTATGTGCTTGTGTGCGTATGTGAGTGCGTGTGTATGTTTGTTTCGCTTTATAGTACCACTAAGCGTTAGCATGTATTGCAGTTGGATATGGGATGGGCAAATTGCTGACACACTGTACTTTTGCCGCGCACTTTAATTTGGGGTCTCGGTATACCCGATGGGTTATCTTAAGAGTTTGAATGTCACTGTTCGATTGCATGGTATCTTCCTTCGTCTTTGTTATCTAGGCATCCGCCTTCGTTATATGGTTACCAGCGTAGCTGATTGAAAGGAACATGGCCGTGGACCTTGTACGTCTTGTGGAATAACACGTCGCGTAGAGCGCCGTTTCATCTTTAGAAACACAACAGCGCATTTACTCCTTTTTTTTGCTGCAGGTCCCTACACGTATCTACAGGCTTGCTTAGTTCATGCCACTTTAACGCGCATCGAAATCCATGTCCTACATGTTATTGTAGGTCCTGCGGCGTTTTTCGAACATACTAAATATATGATCAAAACAAAACGAGCAGTGACGTTAGGATGAATGAGACAAAACATGTAGTTGACGTTTCGGGGCTGCTACGGGTCGCATGTTTACAATGAATTCACGTAAACAAGATACCTTAAAGAAGTGCTCGTATCATATTACTCATACGCCACCACCGCATGACGACATTTCGTAAAAAATTAGACTTCGCCAAATATATGTGCTCATTTGTTTGATAATATTGCCAGGTACGCCAGGAACCACTATTACTCGTGTATAGAGTGCACGAAACCACCGGTATAGACATAGCGATCGCTTCTACTCGCCTGCCATTTCTGATGTCATCGCGTTTTTTTTTTCGGTAATGAAATAAAACATATACCTGACATTTGGGGGCTGCACCGGGTCACATGTCCATAATGAATTCATTGTAAACAAGGGACACATTGGAAGTTGTCCTTTTATATGGATCACGCGACACCATATAGGATGACGAATGTTCTTCGATCATTTAACTATGCTAAATATATGCTCTCATCTGTTAGATGGGTGCTGATGAGCATGAATGTCTATCTTTGCAAATCTCAGGGTTCAGAAAAGGCTGCAGCATAATAGACGAAGTGATTAGCCTTGCTAACAGCGTCACACTCAACAAAGCTGCACGCAACATCACTATCCCCGTATTTCTCGACATCGAGGCAGCGTTCGGAAACGGGACTCACAAGGCTATCTTATATGCTCTGAGGTCTGTTGGAGTTGGTGGTCGAATGTATCACTGAATCACAGACTACCTCAATGATCGGTCCACCTACATGTGCACAAAGGAAGGTGGCAGAGCTCCGCAGACATTGCATCGACGAGTTCCCCATAGTGGTGTTTTAAGTCCGACTTTAACATTTTTCTCATTGGACTGGGGAATTGCGTATTCCTACATCTGTTGTGATTTCTTTATATGCAGTCAATATCTGCATAAGGGGCTGCGGTCCCAACCGACGTGTCCTACGTGCAAGATTGTAGAAGGCTATCAATACTATTTAAAATTTTCTATTCGCAGGTGGTCTAATGATGTTACCAGATAAGTGTGCTGTCAGTGCTTTCACTAATTATTTCTCGCGCTACACGTTAAAGGTTGCCCACTCTCCCATTGTGTATGGATCAAGTCACAAGTTTCCGGCCGTGATATTTGACAGACTAATGACATGGGAACCTTATGTTCGAATATTAAAGGGAAACATTGAATCGTACGCAAGCATCTTCCGTATGCTATTAAGCAACACTGGTGGCGACTCCGTGAATACTCTGCTACGCATGTATACGGCTCTCTGTCAAGGTCTCTTGCGATACAGAATTCTTATGCTACATGGAATTTTCCAAACCAACATACAAGCGCGGTAAGCAAGCAAAACCCATCAGAGCGTGCCTCGGCCTACTAAAAAACACATTATGTGTAGGAAGCCTTGCAGAAAGCAGACAGCTATCAGTTCCAGTGCTTCTGCAGCCAGAGTTTCTTCGAGTTTATATGCGCTTTGCTGCCAGAGTGCCTGTCATCCGCTTGCTTCAGGCAGCGATCCTGTGGTGCAGAGCTTGCTCCAGTTGCATTATGAAAGCGCATCTGTGCCTATGCAGCCACCATGAAAAATTACTTCGTGGTCAATTGACACTTTCGTGCCTTGGTTCAGGAGCAAGAGAAATACACCCGGTCCAGTGCTGGCATATTTTGCTCTAGAACATATCGACACTAGCTACAGAGCTCATCGTCATATTACACGGATGGCTCCGCTATGCCATACATCATCTGCCATTGGTGCATGAATTTCGTGTGCGAGTGTTACTATCTCTGCCGCTCTCAGTCACTGCTCTTCACCGACTACCATCTCACACAATCCGAGACGAAACAGGCCGACACGCTCTAGAGGATGGCTTTCAAGACCACTCTCCGCCTGCCGATGAGTACATCGACTGAGAAATTATTGGCGCTGGGGTTACACAACACCCTCAACGAACTCACAGAAGCCCTTCACGTCTCACAACAACAGAGACTTGCACGGACTCACACGGGCCGGCAGGTCCTACAAACCTTGGGCTTCAAAGCCACAACAATACGAACCCAAGAAACCTGCACGATACCTCGTCACGTCCAGGACAGGTATCACATTGTCCCAATACCACACAACATGGACCCTAACCTACACTCCGGAAGGAGGAAAGCGAGGGCCCAGTAAATAGAGAAAACATTCAGGTTCCATACCACGGCCCGTTTTACGGACGCCGCTATGTACGGAACGAAGAAAAAGGGCGCAGTGGCAGTGGTCTGCGACCGCCGAGGCCACCTCCAGTGCATCGACCCGCCCCTGCACGATCACGGAAGCCGAAGAGCCGGCCATCGCGTTAGCCATCCGCGAAGGCCAACACGCAAACAAACCACTGACGATCCTCACGGACTCCCAGCAGGCCTGCCGCAACTTCCTACAGGGAAAAATCGCAAGACCTGCGGCACAAGTCCTAGCCCAAATACCCAAGGAGGACACTGACGACAACACCATCCAAACCATCGTTTGGATACCGGGTCACGCTGCCATAACGGGTAACCTGTATGCCGACTGATCAGCTCGAGAATTTGCATATAACCTAGCACTCATCACGCCGACTGCAGATGACCCTGACCCAGTTGACCCCGAGTATTCAGCAATCCTGAACTACCACAGAGGGAGTCGCTTGCGATATCCCCCACCGCATCGAATACTAAAGACGGAGGATGCCGCTGCCTGGTGTAGGCTCCAGGCAGGCACTTACACGAACCTACACATTACATCGCATGCACCCCACAGCCTACAGGGACGAATGCCTGTGGTGTGGGGCCACACCAACCCTATACCACATTACGTGGGAGTGCACGCTACACAACATAGAACACCATGACACGAACACCACGAGGGATAAATGGGAGGCACTGCTGTCCAGCTCGGCCCTCGACGACCAGCTCAAGCTGATCCAGAGAGCAGAGAAGATGGCAAGAGCCAGCGGAGCCCTGGACTAGGGGCCCCGATCGTTAGCGATGCCCCACTGGGGCAAGACAAAACTATCTTTGCATTAAAGTTTATCTCTCTATCTATTCAGCTAGAGCCACGAGACTAGCTGCAATGCGGGCAGCTTTTGTTTGCATCATGGGCCATAGAGCTAAGTCTTGGGGCATCTTCAGCTACTGAAGAGCGGCTGTAGCCCCGGAAGTCGCCGCGCACGCAGGGGCAACTCGTCATGGACATCAGACGCCTATGCATCAAAGCCTTCGAACTGCATCACATCATTGTATTGCAGTTGTTACCACTCCAATGATGTATGCAAGGCAACGTCAAGGCTGACTGTGCTGCGAAAGCTAGACACGGCTGTCCGAGAGAAATGGTCCAGATACCTGTCTCGAGAAGATATGCGGTGACACTCTCATTCGCACACGCTTGGTGTTTACAACGATTCCTCTGGACAGATGCAAGCCACAAATACAGATCCTTATGTATAATATCGATCCATCTTGTGACATTTATATGCCACGAGGCCTCAACAGGCAAAACTAAAAATGCCTTCCCAGCTTCAGGCTCAGCGTGACCTACACGAACTCCTCCAAGTGCAAGATTCAATTGATGGACTCGCCAGCGTCCTCTGACATAACGCCCCTGAACACCTGCAACATAATCGTGCGACTGCTGCCCCTACTTGCCAGAGAGACGTTCTTTGAAGGTGGCGCTACACCTGTAAGGGGCCCGAGCTTCGAACTGCGGTACATTCTCGGCTGGTGGCAAAGCACGACCTGCGCACTACGCACCACGAAAGCGGTGCTGCTGATGTTTTTTCGGGCCACAAGCCTTAACGAAACGTTGTAAATATCTCTATAGTGCGTATGTGTGCGTGTGTGACTGGACGTGCTCTCTGTGTGTTTATCACTGTGTATCATAATCATAACCAGCAGTTGCAATGTTAGGCGATCAGTTAGGCTAACATCTCCAGCATATTAATAAACCTTGTATATCTCTCTATTTGTTAGATATTATTACCACAAATGCAGGCAACGACTATTACTCGTCTAACAAGAGCAACGAACCACAATTATTGTTCTAGAGATCACTTCTACTAGCATGTCCCTTATGAAGTCATCGCCTTTGTTTTTGGGTTGACGTGAGGCCAAGGCTAAAGTCGCGTAGCCATGTTTGTTATACATTACTACCAGTTAGTGTCGACCCGCGTAAAATAAAATGCAGAGAAAGCAAACGCTGAGTAATTACAGCATGGGCGATCCACATGAAGAGTGGCCACGTTTACACGTGCAATAATTTGGGTGTAATCACATGTGTGCGTTAAGAGAGAACAAGTGTTATTTGCCTGGATTATGGTAGCAAGTAGGTTAGCGCGGTATGTTAAAAGTAAACTCTAATATAGATGAAAGGGCTTAACATAGTGCTATATGACGGTGGTGTGGACGAAAACGCATTGTACGGCTGCCCTACACATTAGATGGAGTAGGACAGTAAGGAATTGCGGCTGCGGTGTGTATTGGGTGAGTTTGGACAACGGTGCTGGAGAACCATTAGAGAGATCATTGCCCTGCAGTGCATTTAATGGAGCTGATATGACGGATATGCTATAGGTGGACCGGGCCCAATCGCGATAGAAAGTGACCGTGTTCGTCTTCTTTCTGGGCTTTTACGTGCCAAAACCAGTTCAGATTATGAGGCACGCCGTAGTAGAGGGCTCCGGAATAATTTTGACCAACTGGGGTTCATTAACGTGCACTACAACGCAAGCACACGGGCGTTTTTGCATTTCGCCTCCATCGAAATGCGACCACCGCGGCCGGGATTCGATCCCGCGATCTGATCCTGTCTTCACAGGAAATGCCCTGAAATAATACGATTTTGTTTTGATTTGATTGGAAATTCGAGGCTATGTGAGTGTATGTATATATGAGTGTATGTATGTATGTATACACGTTGTCTTCAATTCTATAATCATCATCAGCCTATATTTATGTGCACTGCTGGACGAAGGCCTCTCCCTGTGCTCTCCAATTACCCCTGTGTTGCGCCAGCTGATTCCAACTTGCGCCTGCACATTTCCTAATTTCGTCACCCCACTTAGTTTTCTGTCGTCCTCGACTGCGCTTCCCTTCTCTTGGTATCCATCTGTAACCCTAATGGTCCATCGGTTATCCATCCTACGGATTACATGGCCTACCTAGCTCCATTTTCCCCACTTAATGTCAGCTAGAATATCGGCTATCCCCGTTTGTTCTCTGATCCACACCGCTCTCTTCCTTACTATTAACTTTAGGGCTAGTATTTTTCGTTCTATCGCTCTTTGTGTGGTCCTTAACTTGTTCTCGAGCTTCTGTGTTAACCTCCAAGTTTCTGCCCCTTATGTTAGCACGGGAAGAATGCAATGATTGTGCGCTTTTCTTTTCAACGACAGTGGTAAGCTCCCAGTCAGGACTTGGCAATACCTGCCGTATGCACTCCAACCCAATTTTATTCTTCTGTAAATTTCTTTCTCATGATCAGGGTCCCCTGTGAGTAATTGACCTAGATACATATGTACTCCTTTACATACTCTAGAGGCTGACTGCCGATCCTGAATTCTTGCTCCCTTGCCAGGCTATTGAACATCATGTTTGTCTTCTGCATAATAATCTTCAACCCCAATCATACACTTTCTCGGTTAAGGTTCTCAATCATTTCTTGTAATTACTCCCCATTGTTGCTGAGATATTCGCCGTTGATCCTCACTTCTAAGCCTTCCCAGTCCAAGAGCTTGAATACTTCTTCTAAGCAGATAGTGAATAGCATTGGAGAGATTGTGTCTCCTTGCCTGACCCCTTTCTTGATAGGTAGCTTTCTACTTTTCTTATGGAGAACCAAGATTGCTCTGCAATCCTTGTAGATATTTGCCAAGATATTCACGTATGCCTCCTGTACTCCTTGATTACACAATGCCTCTATGACTGCTGGTATCTCTACTGACTCAAATGTTTTTTACAATTATATGAAAGCCATATAGAGAGGTTGATTGTACTCCGCAGATTTCTCGATTACCTGATTGATGGCATGGATATGACCCATCGTAGAATATCCCTTCCTGAAGCCAGCCTGTTCTCTTGGTTGGCTGAAGTCAAGTGTTGCCCTGATTCTGTTGGAAATTATATTGGTGAATATTTTATACAATACTGAAAGCAAGCCAATCGGTCTATAATTCTTCAATTCTATATACATACGTAAACATTACTCTTCCCGCAACACGTGTACATACAGCCACTACAGCAGCAGAAGCAAGCAGAAGCCGAATATGACGCTACGCATATCTTGGATATTTCGCGTTCAGGAAGGTAACATTATTTCTTTCCTTGAGTACGCTTATACCCATAAGTATACGAATGCCTTTCTATTTTACTACCGTTGGAATTGGACTGCGGCAGCAGGCACGGCAAATGCTGCGCAAGTTACACCAAAACAATCACAGTGTACTTATGTATAAACACAGTTAGCAACAGTGAAAAATAGCGAGTGCGAAAAAAAAAGAAGACGTAAAACGCTATAAAATCAAACTATTATTTTTAGACCGTTTGATCTGCATCAAAATACCACTCTGCACCCTCTCTTTAGGCGAAGGTACATGTTTGAAGCGCGTGGTTGAATATGAAGATGAAAAGACGTCCTCAAGAGTCCTTGTGAGCGCGAACTGTAGAACAAAATAAAAAAAAAACCTTGCCTGGAGCCTGTCGGAGTATCGTCACCTCCTTGTATACGACGCGGTGCCCAAAGCTGACAAAATGCCGCTAAATATTTCCTTTTTCATTTGGTTTAAGCAAGCTCATTACTTGTTTCGTACACGCTTTGTGGGAATCTCGGAAAAGCCACAGTGCCCCTTGAGCCATCACTGCTTTCAGTGGTCGCGATTCAGTGATATGGTGGGGCCGGAGGACTCGGAACAAATAAACATTTATTCGTCGGGGCAACTAAGCTGATGTTGCGGCCATGATGTCGAGCTTCTTCTTTTGTCTTCGTCTTCGTCGGACGCGAAGCACACTGTCCACTACATGGCTCCCCCCCAGCGATGTAGGCATTGCCGTCGAGCGGTTTATCTGCTTGAGATGGTGTTGCCAACGTCCACGTGAGCTGGCTTCGAACGGTCTATTGATATCGTCTCTTCACGGCCGTTAACAAGGAGAGTGAAGTATTTAGGATCGCGCTTGAGGACTTTAAAAGGACCGTCGTAAGGTGCTTGTAGTGGAGTGCGAGTGGCATCGTGGCGGATGAAGACATGGCTGGTATGAAGTAATGATGGGCTAATATACACAGTCCTGCAATCCTGACGAAGCGGCGGTGGTACGACAGTAGCCATGTAGTTCGCAGGCGGTCGGCGTAAGAGTGTAGTTCAGCTGATGTCGGTTCCGAGGCAAAGAACTCGCCGGGTACGCGAAGTGTCGTGCCGAAAACCAACTCTGCGGATGAACACTGTGTGTCTTCTTTCACCTCGGTGCGAAGACCTAGTAGAACCAGAGGCAGGCGCTTTGTCCATGGAATTGTTGAGTCGTGCGCACGCAATGATGCCTTCAGTTGACGGCGGAAGCGTTCCACCATGCCGTTGGAACTGGGGTGGTAAGCCGTAGTTCGTATGTGTGTTACGGAGAGAGCCCGAAAGAGGGACGATTCGAATTGTCTCCCTCGGTCTGTCGTTATGGCGTGTGGGACGCCATAACGAGCGATCCAGGTGTGCACAAGAGCCTGTGCAATAGATTCTGCAGCGATGTTGCTTAGCGGCATTGCTTCCGGCCAGCGGGTAAATATGTCGATAGAAGTGAGTATGTAACGTTGGTTCGCGGACGGTGGCTGCGGTCCCAGAATGTCGACGTGAACATGGCCAAAACGAATGTCTGGTAGTGGAAAATGACCCGGCGCGCTCATGGTGTGTCTGTTGACCTTGGTACGCTGGCATTGGATACACGACCGCGCCCAGCAATGGACATCAGCATTCATACGGGGCCAAAGGTTAGCGGGAGGTGACAAGACGTTGCGTAGCTCGCACTCCTGGGTGCGATAAGGAGTGTAGAGCGTCGAAGACCTGTGGTCGGAATTCTTGTGGGACGCATGGTCGTGGCCGACCTGTAGACACGTCGCAAATGACGGTATAGTCGCAGCCAGGTAGCAAGACCTCTTCGAAGCGCAGGGAATTGTTCGCAGTTCGGAGTGTCAAAAGTTCGGGATCTGTGCGCTGAGCAGTAGCTAGGCACATGAAGTCGATGCCGGAACGAGCGACTTGAGTTGCGTTGATGTGAATCCGTGACAGGGCGTCAGCAACGGGATTGTTGGTACCACTGATATGTCGAATGCCGGTAGTGAACTCGGCAATATAGGCAAGTTGGCGAATTTCACGTGGCGTGTGTGAGGAACTGTTGGAAGTAATAGGCATAAATCAGTGGCTTGTGGTCGGTGAGAATAAACAACCGGCGACCTTCGAGGTTATGACGGAAGTGGCGGACTGCGAGGTAGATTGCCAGGAGTTCGCGGCCGAAAGTGCTGTAGCGAGTTTCTTGCACTGTCAGCTTCCTCGAGAAGAAATGTATGGGCTGCCAAGCATTGTCAACCAGCTGTTGAAGAACAGCGCCAACAGCTATGTCGGACGCGTCCATCTTAACGGAAATTGGCGCATCTGGCTTCGGGTGCGCTAGAAGAGTGGCGGAAGAGAGAGCATTTTCGGCAGTGCCAAAAGCACTTTCGGCAGCACTCGTCCATAGTAAAGGCGTGTTTGCTTGGGGTTTTTTGAGAGCAGGGTGTGCAGCGGCTGCAAGATGGATGCACAACGAGGAATGAAACGGCGGTAGTAATTGATGAGGCCCAGAAATTGCCGCAATTCCTTTGTGGTCGACGGTTGCGGCTAATCTTTAATGACTTGAACGCGGAGTGAGACAGGCTGGATGCCACGCTGATCAATTCGATGCCCGAGGAAATCAAGGGAATCGACGCGAAACTCGCTCTTCGAGACGTTGATAACGAGGCCGTATTGACGGAGACGTTCGAAGACCTTACGCAGGTCCGATTCATGTTCCGCAGCAGATCGGCTGAAAACGAGAATGTCGTCTAAATAGACGAAACAACAAGTCAGCCCACGTAGCACTTGGTCAACGAACCGCTGAAATGTCTGAGCAGCATTTCTGAGACCGAAGGGCATGCGGACGTATTCAAACATGCCGAATGGTGTGATGATTGTGGTTTTAGGAATGTCGGAAGGCTCCACAGGAATCTGACAAACTTTAACTAGATACACTTTGCTGAATATGCAGCAACCATGAAGCGAAGCGGTGAAGTCGTGAATGTGAGGAATAGGATACCGGTCGGGAATCGTCACTCTGTTTACCGCGCGGTAATCTGCCGCATGGCCTCCAATCACCTGTCTTCTTTGGAACCATGTGTAAAACGGGACGCCCAAGGGCTAGCACAAGGCCGAACGAAACCCAACTCGAGCATGTGATCGAATTCCTGCTTTGCAATTTTCAGGCAGTTCAGGCGCTAAGTGGCGGGGTCGGGCATATACTGGTGGTCCTTTCGTGACAATGTGGTGCGTGACCTTGTGCCGGATTGGGCGATCAGCCGAGGGAGGTTGAAATAATTCTGGAAATTCTTGTAGTATGGTGGACCAAGGTGTCGATACCTGGGTGTATGCTTGTAGGAGACGCAAGGGCGGTGCAGTTGTGGTGATACCTTGTACCGACAGGTTTGTCGTGGAGTCCAGCAGGCGGCATAGGCGTAGGTCGACAACCAAGTTGAACTTCCACAAAAAATCGGCACCGATGATGGGGCCGCGGACGTCAGCGACGGTGAATAGCCATCGAAAGGGACGCTGCGCGTCCGAGATGAAGAGTCACTGATTTCTGGCCATACGTTCTAATATTAGAACCGTTGACCGCAGTGAGAAAGGACGTGTCGTGGCGATGTCGTCTTCGGTCGTCGTAGGTAGGCGGAAGCACACGAATTTCTGCGCCAGTGTCTGCAAGGTAGCGAACTTTCGTTACGCGGTCGGTGACGTAGAAAAGACGGCTTGACGTAGGGCCGGTAGCACTTGCCGTCATCAGTGACTGGCCCGACCGTTTCCCGAAAAGTTACACGGTGAACGGCACTGACGTGCACGAGTGCCGTATCGGGCGTGGTACCAACAAATATCGGCATTGGAATAGCGGGAGTTGCTTTGGTTGGGCGTGCGATGACGTGACTGGTCTCTACCCGCAGAGAAACGCAAGGTAGCTAGCTCAGTAGTTAGTTTATGCACTTGCGAGCCAAGCTGTGCGTTTGAGGCGCTGAGTTCGTCAAAGCGCTGCTCTAACTGTAACGGACTCGAGACTGGCGCCTGACAACGGTCGATGGCAGATACGAAAGATGGGAAGTATCCATGATCTGGTCTGCCGTTGTTGCTAAGTCTTCAATGGAGGTTGCCGCAGGTGAGGCACATAAAATCATCCGTACCTGATTCGGCAGACGCCAAAGGAAGAGCTCGCAGACGATTTTTTAGTCCGTTGAAGATGAATTGCCTCCGAGTGGCGGGGTCATGCGACGAAGCAGCTCGGTCGGCTTTGGGTTGCCAAGTTCCTCCGATAGAAGCTGTTGAATGCGTCGCGACTCGGAGTTGGTCGTGCGTCGAAGTAACTCCCGTTTGAGGATGTCGTAGGGGTTGTCGGGTGGGGGAGTGAGCAAAACGTCGCGGATCAAAGCTGTGGTGGTCGGGCTGAGTGCACTCACGACATAGTCGTACTTCGCCGTCTGCGATGCGATGCGGTGACGGCGGAACTACGCTTCGATGTGGAGAAACCAGAGCTCACTATCTGGGGGCCAGAACTCAGCAAGCTTGAGTGTGGCGATGGAAGGTGTGGCATTGTCTTGGGAGTTCGATTCCATGGCGTCGAAGAGAAGCGGCGGGACGAATGGTTGCGATGCGGGATCACGTCCGGGTCACCAACTTGTAGGAACGGAGGACTCGGAACAAATAAACATTTATTCGTCAGGGCAACTAAGCTGATGTTGCGGCCATGATGTCGAGCTTCTTCTTTTGTCTTCGTCGGACGCGAAGCACACTGTCCACTACAAAATATTGTCGTGGATGAAGACGGTGAACTTGGTGCTTCCATCAACAGCGTGAAATGCCTAGTCTGCCCGCGTGGACCTGCCTGCGTAGGAGATAAGGCCCATTGTAGCCTGGTCTGGTTCATTGGTATTTGAGGATTGACGGTGAGCCTAATGTAGGCGAGGTAGCGGAATACGCAGAATGCAAGGAAGCGGGCAAAGTGGGTTTTGTTGATTTCCGCATTTCTACATGCGCGTCTAGTATTCACTGTGCATCTTATGCCAGCAGAGCTATCAGCTCCGAGCGCTCTCTTGCTTCTACATCTATGTCATCTTTCCGTTCCCTCCTCCTGTTCCACATTGCTGACCGATATGTTCAGGCGCCAGCCGCGCGCCAGGTAGTCACGGTGCGGTCAGCAGGCTTTCCTTTTCACGTCAACCAATCTCTCTGTGTCACTAAAGGGGTCCTGAGACACATTTTG